>NW_028160243.1:30000-56068 GCF_964263955.1 Coregonus lavaretus | reverse complement strand
AGAAAGAGAGAGAGAGCGGGGAGAGAGAGAGAGGGGGAAGGGAGAGAGAGAGAGAGAAGACAGGCTATGTGCACACTGCCAACAAAATGAGGTGGAAACTGAGCTGCACTTCATAACCTCCTGCCAAATGTATGACCATATTAGAAACATATATTTCCCTCTGATTACACAGACCCACAAATAATTCAAAAACAAATCCAATTTTGATAAACTCCCATATCTACTGGGTGAAATACCACAGTGTGCCATCACAGCAGCAAGATTTGTGACCTGTTGCCACAAGAAAAGGGCAACCAGTGAAGAACAAACACCATTGTAAAGACAACCCATATTTATGTTGATTTATTTTCCCTTTTGTACTTTAAAACTATTTGCACATTGTTACAACACTGTATATATGACATTTGAAATGTCTTTATTCTTTTGGAACTTTTGTGAGTGTAATGTTTACTTAAAAAAATAACTTTTGTTTATCTATTTCACTTGCTTTGGCAATGTAAACATATGTGGAGAGAGGAGAAGAGAGAGGTGAAGAGAGAGGTGAAGAGAGAGGTGAAGAGAGAGGGAGAGAGATGTAAAGAGAGAGGTGGAGAGAGAGGTGAAGAGAGAGGGAGAGAGAGAGGTAGAGAGAGGTGGAGAGAGGTGGCGAGAGAGGGAGAGAGAGGTGGAGAGAGAGGTGGAGAGAGCGGTGGAGAGAGAGGTAGAGAGAGGTGGAGAGAGAGGTGGAGAGAGAGGTGAAGAGAGTGGGAGAGAGATGTAAAGAGAGAGGTGGAGAGAGAGGTGAAGAGAGAGGTGAAGAGAGAGGTGGAGAGAGAGAGTTAGAGAGAGGTGGAGAGAGAGATGAAGAGAGAGGTGGAGAGAGAGGTGAAGAGAGAGGTGGAGAGAGAGGTGAAGAGAGAGGTAGAGAGAGGTGAAGAGAGAGGTGGAGAGAGAGGTGAAGAGAGAGGTGGAGAGAGAGTTGGAGAGAGAGGTGGAGAGAGAGGTGGAGAGAGGTGGCGAGAGAGGGAGAGAGGTGGAGAGAGAGATGAGAGAGAGGTAGAGAGAGGTGGAGAGAGAGGTAGAGAGAGGTGGAGAGAGAGGTAGAGAGAGAGGTGGATAGAGAGGTGAAGAGAAAGGTGGAGAGAGAGGTGGAGAGAGAGGGAGGGAGGGAGGGAGGGAGGGAGGAGATAGCATGTCAAAGAAGGAGAGAGACAGAGAGACAGAGAGAGCAAAGGAGAAGAGAGAGAGCGAGAGAGAGAGAGAGCGAGAGAGAGAGGGGGGAGGGAGAAAGCTAGCAAAAGAAGGTTAGAGAGAAAGAGAGAGAGAGAGAAGGTGCACACTTCAGGGGCAGCTAACTTGGAAGTGCTTCCACCCCAAAGCATCCTTCTCCTTCTCAGACTTCTCTCTTCAGATAGTAGTGATGAAGAGAGGAGGAGATACCAGATACCAGATCATTAACATGAGGGGAGAAGAGGACCGAGACAGGGAAGAGAGAGAGGAGAGGAGAGAGAGGTGGAGAGAGGTGGAGAGAGAGAGAAGAGAGGGAGGGAGCGAGAGTGGGGGAGGGAGGAGATATCATGTCAAAGCAGGAGAAAGAGGAGAGAGAGAGAAAGAGGAAAGAGAGAAAGAGGAGAGAGAGAGAGAGAGAGAGAGGAGAGAGAGAAAGCGAGAGAAAGAGGAGAGCGAGAGAGAGAGAGAGAGAAAGAAAGAGGAAAGAGAGAAAGAGGAGAGTGAGAGGAGGAAAGGAGTGAAGGAAGAGGAAACCCTGATCCCAGATAATTAACATGCTCCTCTCGCTCCAAACTCAATTAGTGCTAACATATTGTCCACCTGGAAACAGCAGACTAGCCCTGAGCTACACACGTCCTGCTCTAATGGATGGGTGGCGTGTGTGTGTGTGTGTTGATTGTGTGTGTGTCAGTGTGTGCGGGTGTGCGAGAGAGTGCGAGAGAGTATATTCCATTTTGTTATGACTCGAGCGATACCTCTCCGTCCATTCTACAAGTAACTCCCAAAATAAAGGAAACACTTGAATAAATGAGGGCTGCATAGTATATCGAAAGCATGGGGTGCTTCCACACAGGAAGTTCCAGACACTTGTAGAATCTATGCCAAGGAGCATTGAAGCTGTTCTGGCTCGTGGTGGCCCAATGTGCTATAAAGACACTTTATGTTGGTGTTTCCTTTATTTTGGCAGTTATCTGTAGCAGCAGGTTTCACAGAGAATGGAACAGCTAGTTTGGTTGAAATATAACGTTGAGGATAAAGTTCGGAATGTCACAATGTCAGGTGTACAACATCTTAACGACCTGCATCACTATTCTGAGATCTTTGCTGTTTCTAAAAGGACGTATTTGGGTGTTTTTGGAGCCTTTGTTCATGCTACACAACGAGGATGAGGCAGTGATTTGCTGTTTGGGGTAACAGGACATTTACATAAAAAATAGAGATTTGGAGAAAAAAAAATTAAAACGTAGCCTTTAATCCATGTAATATAGCCTAATCCCACAAGGGTGACACTGGCTGGTCTGACATGGCACCCTATTCACTATATAGTGCATGACTGGTTTGACCAGAGCCCATAGCTAAGACAGAGGTACGTATAGGCCTAGGTGATTGAGCGGACAGGAAGTGGGTTTTGATCTGGCTAGGCAGCTGGTGTGTACGTCGTTGGTGCCGGGTCAGAACCCCTGCAGTTTGTTTTGTCTCTGAGGCATCACGCTAAGATGTCTGCTGAAACCAGACAACACCCAACACCCACTTCTGACCTCACTCACCCCACCCCCTCTGGCCCCCCCACCCCCTCCGGCCACGATCCTCATCCACCCTCCTCCGCTATACAAAGCTCTCCTCCAGCCTGATCCAATTAACTGATTGTCCACTAAGCTGCGGAATGTTTAGCAACAATGGAAGTGAATGATGCAGATTGATTGTTTGATTGATTTGATTGAATGATTTCAAGAGACTGAATATACAGTATTCCATGTCACTTTAGAGCAGGGTTGCCCAACCCTGTTCCTGGAGAGCTACCCTCCTGTAGGTTTGAACTCCAACCCTGTTCCTGGAGAGCTACCCTCCTGTAGGTTTGAACTCCAACCCTGTTCCTGGAGAGCTACCCTCCTGTAGGTTTTAACTCCAACCCTGTTCCTGGAGAGCTACCCTCCTGTAGATTTGAACTCCAACCCTGTTCCTGGAGAGCTACCCTCCTGTAGGTTTGAACTCCAACCCTGTTCCTGGAGAGCTACCCTCCTGTAGGTTTGAACTCCAACCCTGTTCCTTGAGAGCTACCCTCCTGTAGGTTTGAACGCATGTAATACAGTCTGAATACTTGTGACGCAGTCTGAATACCTGTGATACAGACTGAATACCTGTAATACAGTCTGAATACCTGTGATACAGTCTGAATACCTGTGATACAGTCTGAATACCTGTAATACAGTCTGAATACCTGTGATACAGTCTGAATACCTGTGATACAGACTGAATACCTGTGATACAGTCTGAATACCTGTGATACAGACTGAATACCTGTGACACAGTCTGAATACCTGTGGTACAGTCTGAATACCTGTGATACAGTCTGAATACCTGTGATGCAATCTGAATACCTGTGATACAGTCTGAATACCTGTGATGCAGACGGAATACCTGTGATACAGTCTGAATACCTGTGATACAGACTGAATACCTATGATGCAGTCTTATTACCTGTGATACAAACTGAATACCTGTGATACAGTCTGAATACCTGTGATGCAGTCTGAATACCTGTGATACAGTCTGAATACATGTGATACAGACTGAATATCTGTGATACAGTCTGAATACCTGTGATGCAGTCGGAATACCTGTGATACAGTCTAAATATCTATGGTTCAGACTGAATACCTGTGATACAGTCTGAATACCTGTGATACAGACTGAATACCTGTGATACAGTCTGAATACATGTAATACAGACTGAATACCTGTGATACAGACTGAATACCTGTGATACAGTCTGAATAACTGTGATGCAGTCTGAATACCTGTGATACAGACTGAATACCTGTGATACAGTCTGAATACCTGTGATACAGTCTGAATACCTGTGATACAGACTGAATACCTGTGACACAGTCTGAATACCTGTGGTACAGTCTGAATACCTGTGATACAGTCTGAATACCTGTGATGCAGTCTGAATACCTGTGATACAGTCTGAATACCTGTGATGCAGACGGAATACCTGTGATACAGTCTGAATACCTGTGATACAGACTGAATACCTATGATGCAGTCTTATTACCTGTGATACAGACTGAATACCTGTGATACAGTCTGAATACCTGTGATGCAGTCTGAATACCTGTGATACAGTCTGAATACATGTGATACAGACTGAATACCTGTGATGCAGTCTGAATACCTGTGATACAGACTGAATATCTGTGATACAGTCTGAATACCTGTGATGCAGTCTGAATACCTGTGATACAGTCTAAATATCTGTGATACAGACTGAATACCTGTGATACAGTCTGAATACCTGTGATACGGACTGAATACCTGTGATACAGTCTGAATACATGTGATACAGACTGAATACCTGTGATACAGACTGAATACCTGTGATACAGTCTGAATAACTGTGATGCAGTCTGAAAACCTGTGATACAGACTGAATACCTGTGATACAGTCTGAATACCTGTGATACAGTCTGAATACCTGTGATGCAGACTGAATACCTGTGACGCAGTCTGAATACCTGTGACACAGACTGAATACCTGTGATGCAGTCTGAATACCTGTGATACAGTCTGAATACCTGTGATACAGACTGAATACCTGTGATACAGTCTGAATACATGTGATACAGACTGAATACCTGTGATACAGTCTGAATACCTGTGATGCAGTCTGAATACCTGTGATGCAGTCTGAATACCTGTGATGCAGTCTGAATACCTGTGATACAGTCTGAATACCTGTGATACAGTCTAAATACCTGTGATACAGACTGAATACCTGTGATACAGTCTGAATACCTGTGATACAGACTGAATACATGTGATACAGTCTGAATACATGTGATACAGTCTGAATACATGTGATACAGACTGAATACCTGTGATACAGACTGAATACCTGTGATACAGTCTGAATAACTGTGATGCAGTCTGAATACCTGTGATACAGACTGAATACCTGTGATACAGTCTGAATACCCGTGATGCAGACTGAATACCTGTGACGCAGTCTGAATACCTGTGACACAGACTGAATACCTGTGATGCAGTCTGAATACCTGTGATACAGGTTCTCTAGAACGGTGTTGGAGGCTGCTTATGTTAGAGAAATTAACATTCAATTCTCTGGCAACAGCTCTGGTAGACATTCCTGCAGTCAGCATGCCAATTGCACGCTCCATCAAAACTTGAGACATCTGTGGCATTGTGTTGTGTGAGAAAATGCCACATTTTAGAGTGGACTATTATTGTCCCCAGGACAGGTTTTGACCAGGTCCCATAGCAACACATAGGAAATAGGATACCTTTCAGCATACAACAGCCTCTTGGGGATTGGGACAGGCAGGTAGTTATTGTTACACACACACACACACACACACACACACTTTTAACTTGAGTCAACCATTAAGTGACCTTTTGTTGTAATTACCATGTAGTATAGTTCATCGTGGTTGTTGGCCTGTTACCTGGGCAAAACTTTCCTTATAGTTCACTTCAATCAAAACAAATGTTGAGAGTCCAGGAGTGTCTCTGTACAGTATATGAATATACATATATACTATTAGTACATTGCTTATGTAGGCATTATTTAAACTGCAGTGGGATTAGTATGCTCATTTACATTACAAAGGCTTTGTGAAGGGTTACCTTAGTTTCTGTATCCCCTCAAGGCTGTTAGAGACCAGTGCTTTAGTTGTGTAGATGTAAGTGATGTTATATTATTGAAGCAGATAGGCCTGTAAAGAGAGTGTGTTCCCGCCGCTATTGTGACATTTTTACATTTAGCAGACGCTCTTATCCAGAGCCACTTAGTTATCCAGAGCCCCCCCCCCCGGGAAACGAACCCACAACCCTGGCGTTGCAAGCGCCATACTCTACCAACTGAGCTATGACAGTGTACAGATATCTATGCTGTTCTGCACAATGACAGAAGAACAAGGTCCTCTCGGGAACTTCATGAACTTCAGTGGACGGTGTCAGTTTTGTCGTTCAATTGGAGCTCTCTACTGTTCTTCCTCAGACAGCTTTCAGCTCAGAGTCATTGGTAACCCAGTGACAGATAGACAGTAGTTAAACATGCATAGCTAGGCTACTATTATAACAGCCCTCTGTTCTATGGTGTTCTTCCCCCCCCCCCCCTTCTCAGGGATCAAAGTCATTGGAGGAGTGAAGGAGTTAACGGGAGAAGAGTTTGGAGTCTACGTCAAAAGGATTTTACCTGGTGGCCTTGCTTCAAGTGATGGTAAGTGTTCCATGCAGAAAGAGCACGGCTGGGGGTGGCAACAGTAACACGGGTTTAAAGGGATAGTTCACCCAAATTACAAAATAACACAACTGGTTTCAATACCCTGTAAGCTGTCTATGGACACGTTATGACAGCAAGCCATGCTTTGGTTTTGTTTACCTGGCCACTGTTTCAAATGATAACCTTTTAGCATTCATGGCACAAATCCAAATTCAAGTCAGTGGTACCTCTATTATAAATCTAGTGATTTATAATAGAGGGATACTTCTGTTGTCTGAATGATAAACTGTGATTTATAACGGAGGGATACTTTTATTGTCTGAATGATAAACAGTGATTTATAATGGAGGGATACTTCTATTGTCTGAATGATAAACAGTGATTTATAATAGAGGGTTTTGTGGCACAAATCCAATGCACGTCAATGGTACCCGCATTAGCATTTTCGTACTTCATGTACAAATCATCCTAAAGTATGTAAAAATGTATTGTGTAACTCAGTGAAGTTACTTATAGATGATATGGACATGAAGCGCGAAAATGCTAATAGGGGTACCATTGACGTGCATTGGATTTGTGCCCCATTATAAATCACTGTTTATCAACCTTCACTAACCTCCACAATAAACAATCACCCACACAGACAAGGAAGCAGAGGGAACACTTATACAATAACTAATGAGGGATAAGGACCAGGTGTGTGTGATTGAAGACAAGACAAATGGAGTGATGATAAATGGATCGGCAGTAGCTAGTAAGCCGGTGACGCTGAACGCCGAAACCTGCCCGAACAAGGAGGGGAGGCAGCCTCGGCGGAAGTCGTGAAAGTACCCCCCCCTTGACACGCAGCTCCAGCAGCGCGCCGACCCCGGCCTCGGGGATGGCCAGGAGGACACGGAGCAGGGCGAGCCGGATGGCGACGGTGGAAATCCCTCAACAGGGAGGGATCGAGGATATCCCTCACCGGGACCCAGCACCGTTCCTCCGGACCGTACCCCTCCCACTCCACGAGGTACTGAAGGCCCCCCACCCGACGCCTCGAATCCAGGATGGAACGGACAGAGTACGCCGGGGCCCCCTCGATGTCCAGAGGAGGTGGAGGAACCTCCCGCACCTCAGACTCCTGGAACGGACCAGCTACCACCGGCCTGAGGAGAGACACATGAAACGAGGAGTTAATACGGTAATCAGGGGGAAGTAATAACCTATAAGTGACCTCGTTGACTCTCCTCAGGACTTTGAACGGCCCCACAAACCGCGGGCTCAGCTTCCAGCAGGGCAGGCGGAGGGGCAGATTCCGGGTCGAGAGCCAGACCCGATCACCCGGTACAAAGATGGGGGCCTCACTGCGGTGGCGGTCAACATTGGCCTTCTGAAGACGCACAGCGCGCTGGAGGTGAACGTGGGCAGCATCCCACGTCTCCTTCGCGCGCCGAAACCAGTCATCCACCGCAGGAGCCTCGGTCTGGCTCTGGTGCCACGGTGCCAGAACCGGTTGGTAACCTAGAACACACTGGAACGGCGTTAGGTTAGTGGAGGAGTGGCGGAGAGTGTTCTGGGCATATTCTGCCCATGGCAAGAACACCGACCACTCCCCCGGCCGGTCCTGGCAGTAGGACCGCAGGAACCTACCCACGTCCTGATTTACCCGTTCCACCTGCCCATTACTCTTGGGGTGGAAGCCAGAGGTCAGGCTGACCGAGACCCCCAGATGTTCCATGAACGCCTTGCAGACCTTGGACGTGAACTGGGGACCCAGTCAGACACTATATCCTCTGGTACCCCGTAGTGCCGGAAGACGTGTGTAAACAGGGCGAACCAGGGACACATGCTCGGCGCGGGTGGTGGAATACACCAGGATGTCATCGATGTAGACCACTACACCGCGACCAAGCATGTCCCGAAACACCTCGTTCACAAAGGACTGGAAAACTGAGGGAGCATTCATGAAACCATACGGCATCACCAGGTATTCATAATGCCCCGTGGTTGTGCTGAATGCTGTCTTCCACTCATCTCCTTCTCAGATACGTACCAGGTTGTACGCACTCCTGAGATCTAATTTAGTGAAGAAGCGCGCCCCATTTAAGGAGGGGAGGCAGCCTCGGCGGAAGTCGTGACAATCACTGTTTATCATTCAGACAATAGAAATACCCCTCCATTATAAATCACTGTTTATCACTAACAGGCCACTCTGGTCTGTGTTTCAGTCCACTAACTGACAGGCCACTCTGGTCTGTGTTTCAGTCCACTAACTGACAGGCCACTCTGGTCTGTGTATCAGTCCACTAACTGACAGGCCACTCTGGTCTGTGTTTCAGTCCACTAACTGACAGGCCACTCTGGTCTGTGTTTCAGTCCACTAACTGACAGGCCACTCTGGTCTGTGTTTCAGTCCACTAACTGACAGGCCACTCTGGTCTGTGTATCAGTCCACTAACTGACAGGCCACTCTGGTCTGTGTTTCAGTCCACTAACTGACAGGCCACTCTGCTCTGTGTTTCAGTCCACTAACTGACAGGCCACTCTGGTCTGTGTTTCAGTCCACTAACTGACAGGCCACTCTGCTCTGTGTGTTTTGGACATGGTTTCTCTACTTGGTTCCTTAAATGAAGGATTGCAGAAATGGCAGCAACAGTCACTGATAAGTACTGTGTCCCAAATGGCACCCTATTCCCTACATAGTGCACTACTTTAGACCTGGACCCATAGACATCTGGTCAAAAGTAGTGCACTATATAGGGAATAAGGTGCCATTTGGGACACAGACAAGTAATGTGAAAACCAAATCTCCAACCCAAACATGGTTTAATTAAATTGCTTTGATCCCTGTGATTTTGGACAGCTTTCCACTAATGACCAAAGATGAGCAATCTCATTATTGTGAATGAAGGCATCGGAAAATCCATTGGACTTAGAAACCAGAAAGGTCTGCATCCCAAATGGAACACTATTCCCTATTTAGTGTACTACATTTGACCAGAAGCCTATACGCTCTGTGGGCAAAAGTAGTGCACTAAATAGAGAATACAGTGCCATTTGGGACATAGGAGTTTGAAGTGAAGTGGTTTCATTGGAACAGAGAGTTCCTAGAATAAACAGTTATTTATTGGAGGGGTTACAGGTCACGACCTTGGGCCATGTTTAATTCCACTAACCTGTCTTTCTCCCTGTCCTCGTTCGCTCTCTGTTGAAGATCTGACAGGACTGGACAGGGGAAAGCAATATGGCGGAAAATAGATGGAGGTAGCTGTTTTCTTAGGCAGAGCGCAGAGGCTTCGGAAACAGCATCAAGAGCTTCCAACAGATACATTTTCTATTACAATGAAACCAATTGAAACCAAGGCAGTTATTGTAGTGGACAACAGATCTAGATAGAGTGGGTTGAGCTGCTACTTGCATGCTTAACTCATATAGCCCTCAGGAAATACAGCTAACTACTACTTTAATGTATACGTACTGTGGTGCAAGTGGCTCACGTCTGTGTGTTTGTCTGAGGTCAGTTCTGGTGGGATAGAGAGATGGAGACGTATCACTGACTAACAAGTCTCCTTCAGCGGTCCAGGAAGGTCCAGGAAGGTCCAGGAAGGGCCCTCTCAACAGTTCTCACCTCCTTGTTTACTCATAGTCTATACGGTTTACAGATTGTATACTCCCCTTAAGTGCTCTTCTTACTTCCCCTTGTCTGGTAGAGACCTGATTAGTGTTGTCACGATACCAGCCGATAGGGCTCCTGTAACTGATATCAGAATTAAAATACCTGGGCCCTATTAACAAAGTGTCTCAGATTAGGAGTGCTAATCTAGGATCAGTTTCGCCTTTTAGATAAGAATGAAGATGACAGGGGGGACCAGATCCTAGATCAGCCCTCCTACTCAGAGAGGCTTTGGGAATAAAGCTCACGTCTCTGTGTGTGTGTGTGTGTGTGTGTGTGTGTTCAGTGTGTGTGTGCGTGTTTGTGTGTGTGTGTGTGCGTGTGTGTGTCCAGCATCATCCCAGTGCGTACTGTAAGTGTTAATAACTCTGAAGGGTAGGATTAAACAGCTCTGTCTCTCTCTCTTCCTGTTTTCCTGCCCCCCCCCCCCCCCCCCCCATTACTATGGAGACTTACTACAGTGTCAGTATATAGGTCTATATGAGTACAGACTCTGTTACTATGGAGACTTACTACAGTGTCAGTATATAGGTCTATATGAGTACAGACTCTGTTACTATGGAGACTTACTACAGTGTCAGTATAGAGGTCTATATGAGTACAGACTCTGTTACTATGGAGACTTACTACAGTGTCAGTATAGAGGTCTATATGAGTACAGACTATGTTACTATGGAGACTTACTACAGTGTCAGTATAGAGGTCTATATGAGTACAGACTCTGTTACAATGGAGACTTACTACAGTGTCAGTATAGAGGTCTATATGAGTACAGACTCTGTTACTATGGAGACTTACTACAGTATCATTATAGAGGTCTATATGAGTACATATTCTGTTACTATGGAGACTTACTACAGTGTCAGTATAGAGGTCTATATGAGTACAGACTCTGTTACTATGGAGACTTACTACAGTGTCAGTATAGAGGTCTATATGAGTACAGACTCTGTTACTATGGAGACTTACTACAGTGTCAGTATAGATAGAGGTCTATATGAGTACAGACTCTGTTACTATGGAGACTTACTACAGTGTCAGTATAGAGGTCTATATGAGTACAGACCCTGTTACTATGGAGACTTACTACAGTATCATTATAGAGGTCTATATGAGTACATATTCTGTTACTATGGAGACTTACTACAGTGTCAGTATAGAGGTCTATATGAGTACAGACTCTGTTATTAACTGTTGCCAGACACAAGTGGGTCTTGAAAGACAATTATCTTCCTCAATAGTCTGCAGCGAATTCTACTAGATGAAAAGCCGAAATGAGTACGACGTCCTGGCATTTAAAGCATACTCAATTTTTGAAATTTCACATACTATAAAACGTTCTATTTTCTTATACCCAAAGTAACTACTAAGTATGGGTATTTGGACACGGCCTATGTCTGTTAAAACATGGTTATTTAAAATATGTTATGTTGAACATGCTCTCTGCTACAGCTCATGTTATATAGACTCATCAAGTCTTGGGTTCAAGAAATTGACTAAATGAATAAAATGTACCATTGTTATTATCCGTACTGTAGTGAATGGAACTAACTGCATTGTGATGATGTACAGTTTGCACAACTCTGGGTTATATCATATTGTAATGAGCTGAGAGAGAAGGACAAGGTCTTTAGTGGGTCGCGAACACAGATTAGTTATATCATATTGTAATGAACTGAGAGAGAAGGACAAGGTCTCTAGTGGGTCGTGAACCCAGATTGGTTATATCATATTGTAATGAACTGAGAGAGAAGGACAAGGTCTCTAGTGGGTCGTGAACCCAGATTGGTTATATCATATCGTAATGAACTGAGGGAGAAGGACAAGGTCTCTAGTGGGTCGTGAACCCAGATTGGTTATATCATATTGTAATGAATTGAGAGAGAAGAGCAAGGTCTCTAGTGGGTTGTGAACCCAGATTGGTTATATCATATCGTAATGAACTGAGGGAGAAGGACAAGGTCTTTAGTGGGTCGCGAACACAGATTGGTTATATCATATTGTAATGAACTGAGAGAGAAGGAGAAGGTCTCTAGTGGGTCGTGAACCCAGATTGGTTATATCATATCGTAATGAACTGAGGGAGAAGGACAAGGTCTCTAGCTGGTCATGAACCCATATTGGTATATCATATCGTAATGAACTGAGAGAGAAAACAAGGTCTCTAGTGGGTCGTGAACCCAGATTGGTATATCATATCATAATGAGCTGAGAGAGAAGGACAAGGTCTCTAGTGGGTCGTGAACCCAGATTGGTTATATCATATCGTAATGAACTGAGAGAGAAGGACAAGGTCTCTAGTGGGTTGTGAACCTAGATTGGTTATATGATATCGTAATGAACTGAGAGAGAAGGACAAGGTCTCTAGTGGGTTGTGAACCTAGATTGGTTATATGATATTGTAATGAACTGAGAGAGAAGGACAAGGTCTCTAGTGGGTCGTGAACCCAGATTGGTTATATCATATTGTAATGAATTGAGAGAGAAGAGCAAGGTCTCTAGTGGGTCGTGAACCCAGATTGGTTATATCATATCGTAATGAACTGAGGGAGAAGGACAAGGTCTTTAGTGGGTCGCGAACACAGATTGGTTATATCATATTGTAATGAACTGAGAGAGAAGGACAAGGTCTCTAGTGGGTCGTGAACCCAGATTGGTTATATCATATCGTAATGAACTGAGGGAGAAGGACAAGGTTTCTAGCTGGTCGTGAACCCAGATTGGTATATCATATCGTAATGAACTGAGAGAGAAAACAAGGTCTCTAGTGGGTCGTGAACCCAGATTGGTATATCATATCATAATGAGCCGAGAGAGAAGGACAAGGTCTCTAGTGGGTCGTGAACCCAGATTGGTTATATCATATCGTAATGAACTGAGAGAGAAGGACAAGGTCTCTAGTGGGTTGTGAACCTAGATTGGTTATATGATATTGTAATGAACTGAGAGAGAAGGACAAGGTCTCTAGTGGGTCGTGAACCCAGATTGGTTATATCATATCGTAATGAACTGAGGGAGAAGGACAAGGTCTCTAGTGGGTTTGCGAACACAGATCGCCTGGCCCAAAGAGAAAGGCCCTAGCTAGACACAATCCCAATAAGGGAGAGATGGTGATGTGTTTATCATCTAGGGTCATTACACTACTCCAGTTCCAATAATACTCTCTAGGCCTGCGTCCGAAATGGCACCCTATTCACTATGTAGTGCACTACTTTTGACCAGGGCACATAGAGGGCTCTGGTCAAAAGTAGTGCACTGTATAGGAAATAGGGTGCCACTTCAGAGGCGTCCTCGGTTGAGCTCATGAACCAATGAGTGACAGGAGAAGTGGTTGTGGTGACATCTCATCTCTCAGGATGGTATCACTGACTAACTGTTTGTCTGAGGTCAGTTCTGGTGACTAACTGTTTTTTATTTATTTATTATTATTTTTTATTTATTTTTTGGGGGGGAATGGATCAGCTTAATATTGCAGATAGATTGTATCTTCTATCAATGTAATTGTCTGCATCACTTCCAATCCCCCATGTTTTTTTTATTTTTATTATTTTTATTTTTATATATATACTCCCCTTTATTACTTTTCAACCCCACCATCCTTTCCCTACTTGGAGTAAATTAGTGAACAACAATGCCCAGGCCTCTACTTCCGGTCTATACTTACTATCTACACCTTATGGACAGAGTTAATTTTACAATAATTCTATTATATATATATTTTTTTTATTTTTTACTTTTTTTTGCTCCTGAACTTCTTCTACTCTCAACCTCTCCGATCATTTTCATGATGTCCATCCGGTTTGCTTCTATATGCCATATCTTTCTAACTGTGCTCTTTCCCAAAAGCTCCCAACATACAACCTATATACTTATTATGGACACAGTATGCTTACATTATTAGCTATCTTTGTTATTATTTGTTGTTATTTGTTATTAGTCCCATCCTTCAACTCTATTCAATACCTCCCATCTATCTCTTAACACCATCCATATAGGATTTCTATTTGCCATATATATTTCAACCGTACTGTGATGTTTTACAAAAGTTCTGAACCTTTCTATTCTCATTGCTTCTACAGATTGTGAATTAAAAATAAACATTTTTGCTAAAAGTATTATTATATTATTGATTGATTGACTATGACTTTTCAGATCACCCAGTAATGCTATCTGCAAGGTTAGTTCCAGGTAAATATTGCAATCCTTTAGCCATTCCTGGACCTGTGTCCAAAAACAAGCTACAAATGGACAGAACCAAAACAAATGATCTAATGATTCTGTCTCTTCACAGCAAAATCTGCAGAGCTGGGAAGATTGTATCCCCCATATAAATAACATTCTATTGGTAGCAAGAATTTTATATAATAATTTAAATTGAAAGATTCTAATTTTTGAATCCGGTGTCGTTTTGCGTGTCAGTTCATAAACACTATGCCATGGGATCGGTACGTCAAAGATCTCTTCCCAACTATTTTGCAATCTATATGGGACGGCTGTCAATCCTTTGGTCCTTAAGTGAAACTGATATACTTTTTTATTTATCACAGTTTTCCTTAACCAATTATGTTCTTTAATGCAAGGCCGACAGACAAGTTCCTTACTTTCTCCCCCTTCCACTTTCCTCTTCCACTTTTGCGGTAAGGCTGCAATTATTTGGTTGTAATTTTGGGTAGAGCAGACATTTCCATATGTTTTTGTTAGCTGCATGTGCGTCATAACTCCACCAGTCCTACCGATGATATCATTTACGAAGATTATACCTTTTTTAAACATTCTGTCAAAAAATATAGGTTTTTTGTTAATTAGTATATTTGAATTTAACCACAATATTTGTTGCATTATTTGTTCTGTCGTTTCTGGAGGATTAAATTGAAATTGCAACCAACTTTCTATAGCTTGTTTTAGAAATAGTGACATTTGGGAGATTATTTCCTTTTCAAATAACTGAAAGTGAGAGGTTGTAATCTGAATAAAGGGAAAAAGGCCTTTCTTGAACATTGGGTGAGACAATCTTACTAATTTGCTTGAGAACCAGTTCGGATTTAAGTATAACTTTTGTATGACTGAAGCTTTTAGTGATAGGTCTAATGCTTTAATATTTAATAATTTCTGTCCTCCGAATTCATATTCATTATATAAATATGCTCTTTTAATTTTGTCTGGCTTGCCGTTCCAAATAAAATTGAATATTTTTTTCTCATATAATTTAAAAAACTGTTCGCTAGGCGTAGGCAAGACCATAAGCAAATAGGTAAACTGGGATAATACTAAAGAGTTAATCAGTGTGATTTTTCCACAAATTGACAGGTATTTTCCTTTCCATGGTAGTAAGATCTTATCTATTTTTGCTAACTTTCTATTAACATTTATTGAAGTGAGATCATTTATTTCCTTTGGGATATGTATTCCGAGTATATCCACATCACCATCAGACCATTTTATTGGTAAACTACATGGTAATGTAAAAATTGTATTTTTTAGTGATCCAATACGTAATATAGTACATTTGTCATAATTTGGTTGTAATCCAGAGAGGTTAGAAAATGTATCTAGATCCTCTATGAGGCTGTGGAGGGATTCTAGTTGTGGATTTAAAAGAAAACATGAATCATCAGCGTACAATGACACCTTTGTTTTTAAGCCCTGTATTTCTAATCCTCTGATATTATTATTGGATCTGATTTTAATAGCTAACATCTCGATGGCCACAATAAATAGATATGCCGATAGTGGACAACCTTGTTTCACTCCTCTTGACAGTTTAAAACTTTCTGAGAAATAGCCATTATTTACTATTTTACACCTAGGGTTACTATACATGATTTTGACCCATTTTATAAGAGATTCTCCAAAATGTAAATGCTCCAGGCATTTATATATAAACCCCAGTCGAACTTTATCAAATGCCTTTTCGAAGTCTGCTATGAATAGCAGGCCTGGTTTCCCATATTTTCCATAGTGTTCTACTGTTTCCAATACTTGCCTTATATTATCTCCAATGTATCTTCCATGTAAAAAACCTGTCTGATTAGAATGAATAATATCCGACAATACCTTTTTAATTCTATGCGCTATACATTTTGCTAGGATTTTTGCATCACAACACTGAAGTGTAAGGGGCCTCCAATTTTGTAAATGGACTGGATCTTTATATTTTCCACTTGTATCCTGTTTCAGTAATAATGAGATCAGTCCTTCTTCTTGAGTGTCAGATAATCTACCATTTACATAGGAGTGGTTAAAACATGCTAATAACGGTCCTCTTAGTATATCAAAAAAGGTTTGGTATACCTCGACTGGTATGCCATCCAACCCTGGAGTTTTCCCAGACTTAAAGTATTTAATTGCATCCAGAAGTTCCTCCTCTGTAATTTCACCTTCACATTAGTCTTTCTGTGTGGCTGTTAATTTGACATTATCAATAGAAAAAACATCTCTACAATTAGCTTCAGTTAGAGGAGATGGAGGCGACTGAAAAGAAAACATATGCTTAAAGTACTTTGTTTCTTCCTTCAAAATATCATTTGGTGAATTATGGGTGACTCCGTCAATTGTAACCAGAGAGATAGAGACGTATCACTGACTAACTGTTTGTCTGAGGTCAGTTCTGGTGGGACAGAGAGATAGAGACGTATCACTGATAGATGCAGCGCTCCTAGTGGCCGGGGACTTTGATGCAGGGAAACTTAAATCCGTTCTACCTAATTTCTACCAGCATGTTAAATGTGCAACCAGAGGAAAAAAAACTCTAGACCACCTTTACTCCACACACAGAGACGCATACAAAGCTCTCCCTCGCCCTCCATTTGGCAAATCTGACCATAACTCTATCCTCCTGATTCCTGCTTATAAGCAAAAACTAAAGCAGGAAGCACCAGTGACTCGGTTAATAAAAAAGTGGTCAGATGACACAGATGCTAAGCTACAGGACTGTTTTGCTAGCACAGACTGGAACATGTTCCGGGATTCTTCAGACAGCATTGAGGAGTACACCACATCAGTCACTGGCTTCATCAATAAGTGCATCGATGATGTCGTCCCCACAGTGACCGTACGTACATACCCCAACCAGAAGCCATGGTTTACAGGAAACATCCGCACTGAGCTAAAGGGTAGAGCTGCCGCTTTCAAGGAACGGGACTCTAACCCGGACGCTTATAAGAAATCCCGCTATGCCCTCCGACGAACCATCAAACAGGCAAAGAGTCAATACAGGGCTAAGATTGAATCATACTACACTGGCTCTGACGCTCGTCGGATGTGGCAGGGCTTGAAAACTATTACAGACTACAAAGGGAAGCACAGCCGCGAGCTGCCCAGTGACACAAGCCTACCAGACGAGCTAAACCACTTCTATGCTCGCTTCGAGGCAAGCAACACTGAAGCATGCATGAGAGCACCAGCTGTTCCGGATGACTATGTGATCACGCTCTCCGTAGCCGATGTGAGTAAGACTTTTAAGCAGGTCAACATTCACAAGGCCGCAGGGCCAGACGGATTACCAGGACGTGTACTCCGAGCATGTGCTGACCAACTGGCAAGTGTCTTCACTGACATTTTCAACATGTCCCTGACTGAGTCTGTAATACCAACATGTTTCAAGCAGACCACCATAGTCCCCGTGCCCAAGGACGCTAAGATAACCTGCCTAAATGACTACCGACCCGTAGCACTGACGTTGTAGCCATGAAGTGCTTTGAAAGGCTGGTCATGGCTCACATCAACAGCATTATCCCAGAAACCCTTGACCCACTCCAATTTGCATACCGCCCCAACAGATCCGCAGATGATGCAATCTCTATTGCACTCCACACTGCCCTTTCCCACCTGGACAAGAGGAACACCTACGTGAGAATGCTATTCATTGACTACAGCTCAGCATTCAACACCATAGTGCCCTCTAAGCTCATCACTAAGCTAAGGATCCTGGGACTAAACACCTCCCTCTGCAACTGGATCCTGGACTTCCTGACGGGCCGCCCCCAGGTGGTAAGGGTAGGTAACAACACATCTGCCACACTGATCCTCAACACGGGGGCCCCTCAGAGGTGCGTGCTCAGTCCCCTCCTGTACTCTCTGTTCACCCATGACTGCATGGCCAGGCACGACTCCAACACCATCATTAAGTTTGCCGACGACACAACAGTGGTAGGCCTGATCACCGACAACGATGAGACAGCCTATAGGGAGGAGGTAAGAGACCTGGCCGTGTGGTGCCAGGACAACAACCTCTCCCTCAACGTGACCAAGACAAAGGAGATGATTGTGGACTATAGGAAAAAAAAGAGGACTGAGCACGCCCCCATTCTCATCGACGGGGCTGTAGTGGAACAGGTTGAGAGCTTCAAGTTCCTTGGTGTCCACATCACCAACGAACTATCATGGTCCAAACACACCAAGACAGTCGTGAAGAGGGCACGACAAAGCCTATTCCCCCTCAGGAGACTGAAAAGATTTGGCATGGGTCCTCAGATCCTCAAAAAATTCTACAGCTGCACCATCGAGAGCATCCTGACTGGTTGCATCACCGCCTGGTATGGCAACTGCTTGGCCTCCGACCGCAAGGCACTACAGAGGGTAGTGCGTACGGCCCAGTACATCACTGGGGCCAAGCTTCCTGCCATCCAGGACCTCTATACCAGGCGGTGTCAGAGGAAGGCCCTCAAAATTGTCAAAGACTCCAGCCACCCTAGTCATAGACTGTTCTCCCTGCTACCGCACGGCAAGCGGTACCGGAGTGCCAAGTCTAGGTCCAAAAGACTTCTCAACAGCTTCTACCCCCAAGCCATAAGACTCCTGAACAGCTAATCATGGCTACCCGGACTATTTGCACTGCCCCCCCCACCCCATCCTTTTTACGCTGCTGCTACTCTGTTAATTATTTATGCATAGTCACTTTAACTCTACCCACATGTACATATTACTTCAACTATCTCAACTAGCCGGTGCCCCCGCACATTGACTCTGCACCGGTACCCCCCTGTATATATAGCCTCCCTACTGTTATTTTATTTTACTTCTGCTCTTTTTTTCTCAACACTTTTTTTGTTGTTGTTTTATTTTTACTTTTTTTGTTAAAAATAAATGCACTGTTGGTTAAGGGCTGTAAGTAAGCATTTCACTGTAATGTCTGCACCTGTTGTATTCGGCGCATGTGACCAAGACAATTTGATTTGATTTGATTTGATTTGTCTGAGGTCAGTTCTGGTGGGATAGAGAGATAGAGACGTATCACTGACTAACTGTTTGCCCGAGGTCAGTTCTGGTGGGATAGAGAGATAGAGACGGATCACTGACTAACAAGTCTCCTTCAGCGGTCCAGGAAGGTCCAGGAAGGTCCAGGAAGGGCCCTCTCAACAGTTTTCACCTCCTTGTTTACTCATAGTCTATACGGTTTACAGATTGTATACTCCCCTTAAGTGCTCTTCTTACTTCCCCTTGTCTGGTAGAGACCTGATTAGTGTTGTCACGATACCAGCCGATAGGGCTCCTGTAACTGATATCAGAATTAAAATACCTGGGCCCTATTTACAAAGTGTCTCAGATTAGGAGTGCTAATCTAGGATCAGTTTCGCCTTTTAGATAAGAATGAAGATGACAGGGGGGACCAGATCCTAGATCAGCCCTCCTACTCAGAGAGGCTTTGGGAATAAAGGCCCTGGTTTGTTATACTTAGATATTCCAGGTTGAATGTGCCCCCTAAACCCTGGGTCGTCTGCAGTCAACAAGAGCTATAGTTTGGGGAGCTAAAACAAGTCTTCGGGTCTCTGGTCTGAGGCAAGGTTACTCATCATACTTCTGGGATTCACTGAACCACCTATGTTAGACTTCATACCTGATGACATCATATGATGTGATCACCTTGATGACATCACACTTTGACCTGTGACCTTGTGTTGACATCTCACCTTACCAGGACACCTCCAGGCAGGAGACCAGATCTTGGAGGTGAACGGGGAGAGTTTGCTAGGAGTCACCAGTGAAAGGTAGGTTCAACAACAACAACAACTCTCTCTTCAGTGGGAAAATACCAAAAAGAACAGTGAAATGTTGTGTGACATGAACGTTTTGTTTTTTGTGTTATTGTTTTATACAGAGCAGTAGACGTTCTGAGATCAGCGTCCTCGAGCAATCACATGCGCCTTCTGATCGCCAGAGACGAGGAAGCAAGGTAGGCCCTGAGTACCATGTCTAGATATGAGATGAACACGACCACATATCATCGACCACATTCTGTAGGCCCTGAGGACCATGTCTAGATATGAGATGCACACGACCACATATCTTCCTCCTCCTACTAATCATCTTCCTCCTCCTCCTCTTCCACTTCCTCCAACCTCCTCTTCCTCTACTTCCTCTTCCTCTTCCTCCTACTCCTCTTCCTCCTCCTCCTCTTCCGCTTCCTCTTCCTCCTCCTACTCCTCCTCTTCCTCCTCCTCCTCTTCCTCTTCCTCCTCCTACTCCTCCTCTTCCTCCTCCTTCTCCTCCTACTCATCTTCCTCTTCCTCTTCCACTTCCTCTTCCTCCTACTCCTCCTCTTCCTCCTCCTCCTCTTCATTTTCCACTTCCTCCTCCTCCTCTTCTTCCTCCTACTCCTCCTCTTCCTCCTACTCCTCCTCCTCTTCCGCTTCCTCCTCTACCTCCTCCTACTCCTCCTCTTCCTCCTCCTCCTACTCTTCCTCCTCCTACTCCTCTTCCTCTTCCTCTTACTCCTCCTCCTCCTCCTCCTACTCCTCTTCCTCCTCCTCTTCCTCCTCCTACTCCTCCTTTTCCTCCTCCTACTCCTCGTCTTCCTCCTCCTACTACTCTTCCTCCTCCTCTCAAAAACTGAGATTATTAAATAGATGCCGTTTTTAATTATTCAAAGAAAAAATTAATAATTTTGTTGATAAACCAGATGGTTGGCATGGCACTGAGAGTTTTTTTGGCTTCCTCTTCAAAGAGGAATAACCCTGGCAGTGGCATGGTGAACATTTTGGGCAGGGTTTTTGGGCTGGAATGCCCTCACTCTGCCTCGGGCACTTCCTGGCTCTCTCTCCACCCCTGGCAGCTAGCACCTAGCAACAAGAGCATTAATGGAAAGACTGTTAATCCAAACTGATGAACTCGTGAACTTGCTACGCTGATCCTCAACACGGGGCCCCACAAGGGTGTGTGCTTAGCCCCCTCATGTACTCCCTGTTCACCCATGACTGCGTGGACACGCACGTCTCCAACTCAATCATCAAGTTTGCAGACGACACAACAGTGGTAGGCCTGATTACCAATAACGACGAGACATCCTATGGGGAGAAGGTGAGGGCCCTGGCGGAGTGGTGCCAGGAAAATACCAAAACAAAGGAGCTGATCATGGACTTCAGGAGACAGCAGAGGGACCACGCTCCCATCCACATCGATGGGACCGCAGTGGAGAGGGTGAAAAGCTTCAAGTTCTTCAGCGTACACATCACTGATAACCTGAAATAGTCCATCCACACAGACAGGGTGGTGAAGAAGGCGCAACAGCATCTCTTCAACCTCAGGAGGCTAAAGAAATTCAGCTTGGCCCTCTGAGATCCTCACGATGGACCATTGAGAGCATCCTGTCGGGCTGTATCACCGCCTGTCAACTCTCTAGAGGGTGGTGTGGTCAGCCCAATTATCACCGGGGGCACACTGCTTGGCCTCCAGGACATCTACAGCACCCTGTGTCACAGGCAGGCCAAGAAAATCATCAAGGACCTCAGCCACCCGAGCCATGGCCTGTTCACCCCGGTGGAGACAGTACAGGTGCATCAAAGCTGGGACAGAGAGACTGATAAACAGCTTCTTTCTCCAGGCCATCGGACTGTTAAATAGTCACCACTAGCCGGCCTCCGCCCAGTACCCTTCCCTAAACGTAGTCACTGTTACTAGCACACCATCATATACATATACAGTGCCTTCGGAAAGAATTCAGACCCCTTGACTTTTTCCTCATTCTGTTAGGTTACAACCTTATTCTAAAATGGATTAAATAGTTTTTTCCCCCCTCATCAATCTACACACAATACCCCATAATGACAAAGCCAAAAACAGGTTTTTAGCAATGTTTGCTAATTTATAAAAATAAAATAAAATGGAAATATCACATTTACATAAGTATTCAGACCCTTTACTCAGTACTTTGTTGAAGCACCTTTGGCAGCGATTACAGCCTCGAGTCTTCTTGGGTATGAAGCTACAAGCTTGGCACACCTTCTTCTCTGCAGATCGTCTCAAGCTCTGTCATGTTCGATGGGGAGTGTTGCTGCACAGCTATTTTCAGGTCTCTCCAGAGATGTTCGATCGGGTTCAAGTCCGAGCTCTGGCTCAGATCTGTGCCTCGAAACAATCCTGTCTCTGAGCTCTACGGGCAATTCCTTCGACCTCATGGCTTGGTTTTTGCTCTGACATGCACTGTCAACTGTGGGACCTTATATAGACAGGTGTGTGCCTTTCCAAATTATGTCCAATCAATTGAATTTACCACAGGTGGACTCCAATCAAGTTGTAGAAACATCTCAAGGATGATCAATGGAAACAGGATGCACTTGAGCTCAATTTCGAGTCTCATAGCAAAGGGTCTGAATACTTATGTAAATATGGTATTTCTGTTTTTTACATTTTAATACATTTGTAAAAATTTCTAAAAAACAGTTTTTGCTTTGTCATTATGGGGTATTGTGTGTAGATTGCTGAGGAAAATGTTTTATTTAATCTATTTTAGAATAAGGCTGTAACGTAACAAAATGTGGAAAAGGTCAAGGGGTCTGAATACTTTCCGAAGGCGCTGTATATTTATATTCTGGACTCTGCCATTGCTCGTTCTGATATTTCTTTGATTTCTTTCTTTAATTTTGGGGGGGATTTGTGTGTATTGTTTTATATTGTTAGGTATTACTGCACTGTTGGAGCTAGAAACAAAAGCATTTCCCTGCGATAACATCTGCAAAATGTGTATGCAACCACAAAAATTTGATTTGATTTTAACTCACAAGGGAAAGTCTGGGAAGGGAACCGCATTACACAGCAAACACAGCACAATATAACTTTTACTACGTTATGAATTCTTGATTTGCTCTAAACAGCCAGTGCAAGGTTAACAGAGAGGACCTGCATCCTCCACCCATCATATTCTGCCATCTGGTAGCCTATTGTTTTTAGCATGTAACATTTAGGCTGGTTGCTAATCTAACCGCGATGCCATAGCAACAACCGACTGGGTGGTCAGTTTTGACAACGTGAGTCAGCATAAAACCAGGTCACACTAGCTGTCACATGCACACACACACACACACACACACACACACACACACACACACACACACACACACACACACACACAATAAGGCAGGCTATACAGGCTACAGAATGTACAAGCTACTGGCAGGAGAAGCAGGAAAGTTACGGGCAGGAAAGCAGGCTACAGACAGGAAAGCAGGATACATGCAGGAAAGCAGGCTACAGACATGAAAGCAGGCTACAGGCAGGAAAGCAGGCTACAGACAGGAAAGCAAGCTACAAGCAGGAAAGCAGGCTACAGGCAGGAAAGCAGGCTACAGGCAGGAAAGCAGGCTACAGGCAGGAAAGCAGGCTACAGGCTAAGCTGTGGACAGTACTCATGATGAGATGAGCCTGTGCTTCTCACATCGTTCTGTAATCTGTGTTCTGTGCCTTAACCAACACTCAGAGCTCAGCACAAGGCAGGAGGGATGGAGAGGAGAAGACAGGAGGGGAAAGGAGAGGAGGAAGGAGAAGACAGGAGGGGAAAGGAGAGGAGGAGAGGAGAAGACAGGAGGGGAAAGGAGAGGAGGAGGGGAGAAGACAGGAGGGGAAAGGAGAGGAGAGGGGAGAAGACAGGAGGGGAAAGGAGAGGAGAGAGGAGAAGACAGGAGGGGAAAGGAGAGGAGGAAGGAGAAGACAGGAGGGGAAAGGAGAGGGGAGAGGAGAAGACAGGAGGGGAAAGGAGAGGAGAGGGGAGAAGACAGGAGGGGAAAGGAGAGGAGAGGAGAGGAGAAGACAGGAGGGGAAAGGAGAGGAGAGGGGAGAAGACAGGAGGGGAAAGGAGAGGAGAGGAGAGGAGAGGAGAAGACAGGAGGGGAAAGGAGAGGAGAGGGGAGAAGAGGGGATGGAGGGATTATGCCTTTCCATTTCTGTTCCAGCCTCTCTCTTCATCCCCCCCCTCTCTCTCTCTCTAATCCCCCTCTCCCGCTCTCTAATTCTTTCCCTTGTTCTCCCTCTCTCTGTATCTCCTCCATGCTATTTCAGTCCACTACGCAGTAACATTAACCTGCTTCTTAAAGCCTTAGTACCCTTTATCTGTGATGAGAGGGGGTCAGAAATAGAAAGGGAATATGAAACTAGAGCCAACCTCTCTTTAACCAGGGAATCCTGTTGAAATAAACACTTACAATATAGACCAAAATAATATAGACAAAATATAGACCAACATTTAAAACCCCAAAATGGATATTTGTATACAGTAGCTCAATGGCTCCGGTTCTTCATTCCCATTAGTGAGACTCCAAACTGCTAGAGATTGTGTCTTTGGTGTCGGCCACCTTAACCACCAGTCAGTCCCGTTAGTGACATCAGATCACCACGCGACCCTATGTGACCTCTGAGGTCGTTAATCCATCTGACCCAGATGCCCATCCTGATGGTGATATGAAGGAAGACATGCAGACACAACGACAATATATGTACATTCCTCCTGCAGTGAGGTTAAATATACCACAGATTCAGACTGGACATTCCTCCTGCAGTGAGGTTAAATATACCAGAGATTCAGACTGGACATTCCCCTGCATTGAGGTTAAATACACCAGAGATTCAGACTGGACATTCCCCTGCATTGAGGTTAAATATACCAGAGATTCAGACTGGACATTCCCCCTGTAGTGAGGTTAAATATACCAGAGATTCATACTGGACATTCCCCTGTAGTGAGATAAAACATACCAGAGATTCAGACTGGACATTCCCCTGCAGTGAGGTTAAATATACCAGAGATTCAGACTGGACATTCCCCTGTAGTGAGATAAAACATACCAGAGATTCAGACTGGACATTCCCCTGCAGTGAGGTTAAATATACCAGAGATTCAGACTGGACATTCCCCTGTAGTGAGATAAAACATACCAGAGATTCAGACTGGACATTCCCCTGCAGTGAGGTTAAATATACCAGATATTCAGACTGGACATTCCCCTGTAGTGAGGTTAAAGATACCAGAGATTCAGACTGGACATTCCCCTGCAGTTAGGTTAAATATACAGTGGGGCAAAAAAGTATTTAGTCAGCCACCAATTGTGCATGTTCTCCCACTTAAAAAGATGAGAGAGGCCTGTAATTTTCATCATAGGTATACGTCAACTATGACAGACAAAAGGAGAAAAGAAAATCCAGAAAATGACATTGTAGGATTTTTAATGAATATATTTGCAAATTATGGTGGAAAATAAGTATTTGGTCAATAACAAAAGTTTCTCAATACTTTGTTATATACCCTTTGTTGGCAATGACACAGGTCAAACGTTTTCTGTAAGTCTTCACAAGGTTTTCACACACTGTTGCTGGTATTTTGGCCCATTCCTCTATGCAGATCTCCTCTAGAGGAGTGATGTTTTGGGGCTGTCGCTGGGCAACACGGACTTTCAACTCCCTCCAAAGATTTTCTATGGGGTTGAGATCTGGAGACTGGCTAGGCCACTCCAGGACCTTGAAATGCTTCTTACGAAGCCACTCCTTCGTTGCCCGGGCGATGTGTTTGGGATCATTGTCATGCTGAAAGACCCAGCCACATTTCATCTTCAATGCCCTTGCTGATGGAAGGAGGTTTTCACTCAAAATTTCACGATACATGGCCCCATTCATTATTTCCTTTACACGGATCAGTCGTCCTGGTCCCTTTGCAGAAAAACAGCCCCAAAGCATGATGTTTCCACCCCCATGCTTCA
>NW_028160243.1:0-25000 GCF_964263955.1 Coregonus lavaretus | reverse complement strand
ACACACACACACACACACACATACACACACACACACACACACACACACACACACACACACACACACACACAGGAAGGGCATGTTGAAGAGCTACTGAGCCTCACAGAGCTGATCAGATCAGTCTAATCCCTCCTGTCTTGGGTCAGAGAGGGGTCATCCTTCCTGTCTGAGGGTCTTCTCCAAATGAGTCTGGATCTGAGTACCTCCTCGACAATTTCTAGAACGCAAACACATTCTAACCGTTCTCATTGGTCCCAGAAACCGATGGCCAGAACACACGAGGGTAAAGTGGCGTTTTGAAAATTCTTCATTGGCTTTAATACTCTGATTGGTTAGAGATGATCCAATTGCTGATTACTTTGTTTTGTACAACACCCCTCATTTTGACGTCACCGCAAACGACTTCAATGATGGCAGTCACAGACTGAAATATGAAGCGAACATAGAGGAAGAATTCAGTTTGAGTCGACAGGCAACAGGAAAGACTGCTAACCCATAACTGACAGTCAAATCAAATCAAATCAAATTGTATTTGTCAAATGCGCCGAATACAACAGGTGTAGACCTTACCGTGAAATGCTTACTTACAAGCCCTTAACCAACAATGCAGTTCAAGAAATAGAGTTAGGAAAATATTTACTAAATCAATTAAAGTAAACAATTAAATAAAAAGTAACACAATAAAATAACAATAACGAGGCTATATACAGGGGTTTCCGGTACCGAGTCAATGTGCGGGGGTACAGGTTAGTCGAGGTAATTTGTACATGTAGGTAGGGGTAATCAGTCTGCAATCAGTCAGTCTGGAGGTGAGGGGTCTGGGAGGAGTGAAAGGGAGGAGAGAGAGATGGTTTGGAGAAAGGAGGGGAGGAGAGAGTGGGATGGAGTGGTGAGGGGGGAGAGGAGGGAAGGATAGAGAGATGGTTTGGAGAAAGGAGGGGAGGAGAGAGTGGGATGGAGTGGTGAGGGGGGAGAGGAGGGAAGGAGAGAGAGATGGAGTGGATAAAGGAGGGGAGGAGAGAGTGGGATGGAGTGGTGAGGGGGGAGAGGAGGGAAGGATAGAGAGATGGTTTGGAGAAAGGAGGGGAGGAGAGAGTGGGATGGAGTGGTGAGGGGGGAGAGGAGGGAAGGAGAGAGAGATGGAGTAGATAAAGGAGGGGAGGAGAGAGTGGGATGGAGTGGTGAGGGGGGAGAGGAGGGAAGGATAGAGAGATGGTTTGGAGAAAGGAGGGGAGGGGAGAGTGGGATGGAGTGGTGAGGGGGGAGAGGAGGGAAGGAGAGAGAGATGGAGTGGATAAAGGAGGGGAGGAGAGAGTGGGATGGAGTGGTGAGGGGGGAGAGGAGGGAAGGATAGATAGATGGAGTGGAGAAAGGAGGGGAGGAGAGAGTGGGATGGAGTGGTGAGGGGGGAGAGGAGGGAAGGAGAGAGAGATGGAGTGGAGAGAAATTGACCTTAGGGAATTGGTCTGTAGCTCTTAGGTCATACTGTCCTTGTCTCATTGGTACAGGAGAGATTTCCTCCACACTGACTGGCCCTTACCCCCAACCCCAGAAAGGTGTACACCATATGGCAGTGCTAGCTGCTTCTGGTCTAGGTGGGGTATCTGCAGCAAGGACTTGAAATAGAAAGAGAATACAGAAAGAGGAAAACATTCAATAAATGCGCAAGTGAGATGAAAAACCACCTGTCCTCTACAATTGTTACATAAAAAGCATATTATACCAAGCAATGCCCAGCATTCAAATAAAATCACACATTTGATTGGGGATCATTCAGTGGATGTACCTGGTCTGGAAATCTGTCTGGAATCAAATCTATTATTAAGATCAAACAACGACACTGAGGGAATACCAGGACATGTTCTCTCTCTCTCTCTCTCTCTCTCTCTCTCTCTCTCTCTCTCTCTCTCTCTCTCTCTCTCTCTCTCTCTCTCTCTCTCTCTCTCTCTGTCTTCTCTCTCTCTCTCTGAAGAAGTCGCTGTTGCGCCTTCTTCACCACACTGTCTGTGTGGGTGGACCATTTCAGATCGTCAGTGATGTGTACGCCGAGGAACTTGCAGCTTCCCACCTTCTCCACTGCGGTCCCGTCGTTGTGAATAGGGGCATACTCCCTCTGCTGTTTCCTGAAGTCCACGATCAGCTCCTTTGTTTTGTTGACGTTGAGTGAGAGGTTATTTTCCTGGCACCACACTCCCAGGGCCCTCACCTCCTCCCTGTAGGCTGTCTCGTTAATTGATGGTAATCTGGCCTACTACTGTTGTGTCGTCTGCAAACTTGATGATTGAGTTGGAGGCGTGCGTGGCCACGCAGTCATGGGTGAACAGGGAGTACAGGAGGGGGCTGAGAAGGCAGCCTTGTGGGGCCCCTGTGTTGAGGATCAGTGAAGTGGAGATGTTGTTTCCTACCTTCACCACCTGGGGGGGGGTCCGTCAGGAAGTCCAGGACCCAGTTGCACAGGGCGGGGTTCAGACCCAGGGCCCCGAGCTTAATGATGAGCTTGTAGGGTACTATGGTGTTGAATGCTGAGCTGTAGTCAATGAGCAGCATTCTTACATAGGTATTCCTCTTGTGCAGATGGGATAGGGCATTGTGCAGTGTGATGGCGATCTGCATCGTCTGTGGATCTATTGGGGCGGTATGCAAATTGAAGTGGGTCTAGGGTGACAGGTAAGGTAGAGGTGATATGATCCTTAACTAGCCTCTCAAAGCACTTCATGATGACAGAAGTGAGTGATACGGGGCGATAGTCATTGAGTTCTAATGAGTGTGCAGTTCTAAGAGTGGACCTGTTGTTGGGGATGTGTGTGTGTGTCTTTATTTCCACCTTTGGTTTCTTACAGGAGAGAGTTTTCAGAGCTTTTGGAGAAGTATGGGTCCAGCAGTAGTACTGGGTCGACACGCAACTCTCCCATCCAGCATGGTAGGACCTCCCTCCTCCCTGTTTGTCCAAATGGTATGTCCTGTCTCCCCCCTCTATTTCAACATGGTATAACCTCCACAAATACTGTATATGTCCTGTCTCCCCCCCCTCGATTTCAACATGGTATAATCCCCACAAATACTGTATATGTCCTGTCTCCCCCTCTATTTCAACATGGTATAACCCCCACAAATACTGTATATGTCCTGTCTCCCCCCCCCTCGATTTCAACATGGTATAATCCCCACAAATACTGTATATGTCCTGTCTCCCCCCTCTATTTCAACATGGTATAACCCCCACAAATACTGTATATGTCCTGTCTCCCCCCTCTATTTCAACATGGTATAACCCCCACAAATACTGTATATGTCCTGTCTCCCCCCTCTATTTCAACATGGTATAACCCCCACAAATACTGTATATGTCCAGACTCCCCCCCTCTATTTCAACATGGTATGTGCTATATCTTAAACACATATCCAGCTCAGTATATGACAGTGATGACTTCCCATCCAATCAAAACTATTTGTCTTGATCTTTATTGTTCACCTCCCCTTTTAAACCATGTTTTTACCATGCTCAGACACCCTCCTATGAAATCAGCAGCGCCACCACTTTACTTTACAGCAGTAAAATGTGTTTGTGTACTATATAACCAGATTAAAAAGGAAACCTTTCTGATCATAGTAACTTACAGAATTACTTTACAGCAGTAAAATTAGTTCAGTTACCTTTGGTTGTTGAAAGAGTATCCATGTGATGCTCTGTAAGTCATACTGAGGTTGAAGCCCCCTTGCGTTAGGAGAAGTCTGTCATTGTCAATGTTGCTGTTGTTGTTGTTGTGTATTTGGAGTTCATCTCAGGTGACATGTTACCTTGTTTTGCCTAGTTTTTCATCATTGGGGTCAGTGAATTGCAATGACATCTCAAGGAAATATATTTCAATGGAAATATATGTTTTCATGAAGCAAATAACCCCAGCATTAGTTTTGCATTTTAATGCCCAAATCAAAGAGAACTATATAAGCGCAGTAACATCCCTTCTGTATGACAGGCCATTTCTATTCATGTCCGTTTCATTGTGGATTTCAGGGCTAAAAACTAAATAGCACACACACGGGTCAGCATGTAGAGTATTATTTACAGCTTAGAGGAGATCAAGCTTACTAAACTAAACACTTGTCAGGAAATGCTTTATGAAGTCCTGGGGTAGCTGCTGTCCGGAAAGTGTGTGTGTGTGTGTGTGTGTGTGTGTGTGTGTGTGTGTGTGTGTGTGTTGTGTGTGTGTGAAGTCCAGGGGTAGCAGCTCTCTACTCCGCTCCGGAGCGTTTAATAGGATATCTGTAGAGGCAGGAAACTGACTGACTGGTAACTCCTCTTTCATCATGTAGAAGTACCTAATTACACTGCCCTCTGGTGGAACGTCTGGAGACCCTGTTTGCGTTCCAAGACCCTGTTCCTTGTCTCTAACTGTTCACTGTCTGAACTGTTCCCTGGTTCTAACTGTTCACTGTCTCTAACTGTTCCCTCTCTCTAACTGTTCCCTCTCTCCAACTGTTCACTGTCTCTAACTGTTCACTGTCTCTAACTGTTCACTGTCTCTAACTGTTCACTGTCTCTAACTGTTCACTGTTTCTAACTGTTCCCTGTCTCTAACTGTTCACTGTCTCTAACTGTTCCCTGTCTCTAACTGTTCACTGTCTCTAACTGTTCCCTCTCTCTAACTGTTCCCTGTATCTAACTGTTCACTGTTTCTAACTGTTCACTGTCTCTACCTGTTCACTGTCTCTAACTGTTCACTGTTTCTAACTGTTCCCTCTCTCTAACTGTTCACTGTCTCTAACTGTTCACTGTCTCTAACTGTTCCCTGTCTCTAACTGTTCACTGTCTCTAACTGTTCACTGTCTCTAACTGTTCACTGTCTCTAACTGTTCACTGTCTCTAACTGTTCACTGTCTCTAACTGTTCACTGTCTCTAACTGTTTCCTGTTTCTAACTGTTCCCTCTCTCTAACTGTTCACTGTCTCTAACTGTTCACTGTCTCTAACTGTTCCCTGTCTCTAACTGTTCACTGTCTCTAACTGTTCCCTGTCTCTAACTATTCACTGTCTCTAACTGTTCCCTCTCTCTAACTGTTCACTGTCTCTAACTGTTCCCTCTCTCTAACTGTTCCCTGTATCTAACTGTTCCCTCTCTCTAACTGTTCCCTGTCTCTAACTGTTCACTGTCTCTAACTGTTCCCTGTCTCTAACTGTTCACTGTCTCTAACTGTTCCCTGTCTCTAACTGTTCACTGTCTCTAACTGTTCCCTCTCTCTAACTGTTCACTGTCTCTACCTGTTCACTGTCTCTAACTGTTCACTGTTTCTAACTGTTCCCTCTCTCTAACTGTTCACTGTCTCTAACTGTTCACTGTCTCTAACTGTTCCCTGTCTCTAACTGTTCACTGTCTCTAACTGTTCCCTGTCTCTAACTATTCACTGTCTCTAACTGTTCCCTCTCTCTAACTGTTCACTGTCTCTAACTGTTCCCTCTCTCTAACTGTTCACTGTCTCTACCTGTTCACTGTCTCTAACTGTTTCCTGTTTCTAACTGTTCCCTCTCTCTAACTGTTCACTGTCTCTAACTGTTCACTGTCTCTAACTGTTCCCTGTCTCTAACTGTTCACTGTCTCTAACTGTTCCCTGTCTCTAACTATTCACTGTCTCTAACTGTTCCCTCTCTCTAACTGTTCACTGTCTCTAACTGTTCCCTCTCTCTAACTGTTCCCTGTATCTAACTGTTCCCTCTCTCTAACTGTTCCCTGTATCTAACTGTTCCCTCTCTCTAACTGTTCCCTGTCTCTAACTGTTCACTGTCTCTAACTGTTCCCTGTCTCTAACTGTTCACTGTCTCTAACTGTTCCCTCTCTCTAACTGTTCACTGTCTCTACCTGTTCACTGTCTCTAACTGTTCACTGTTTCTAACTGTTCCCTCTCTCTAACTGTTCACTGTCTCTAACTGTTCACTGTCTCTAACTGTTCCCTGTCTCTAACTGTTCACTGTCTCTAACTGTTCCCTCTCTCTAACTGTTCACTGTCTCTAACTGTTCACTGTCTCTAACTGTTCCCTCTCTCTAACTGTTCACTGTCTCTAACTGTTCACTGTCTCTAACTGTTCACTGTCTCTAACTGTTCCCTGTCTCTAACTGTTCACTGTCTCTAACTGTTCACTGTCTCTAACTGTTCACTGTCTCTAACTGTTCCCTCTCTCTAACTGTTCCCTCTCTCTAACTGTTCACTGTCTCTAACTGTTCACTGTCTCTAACTGTTCACTGTTTCTAACTGTTCCCTCTCTCTAACTGTTCACTGTCTCTAACTGTTCACTGTCTCTAACTGTTCACTGTTTCTAACTGTTCACTGTTTCTAACTGTTCCCTGTCTCTAACTGTTCACTGTCTCTAACTGTTCCCTGTCTCTAACTGTTCACTGTATCTAACTGTTCCCTGTCTCTAACTGTTCACTGTTTCTAACTGTTCCCTGTCTCTAACTGTTCCCTGTCTCTAACTGTTCACTGTTTCTAACTGTTCACTGTCTCTAACTGTTCACTGTCTCTACCTGTTCACTGTCTCTAACTGTTCACTGTCTCTAACTGTTCCCTGTTTCTAACTGTTCCCTGTCTCTACCTGTTCCCTGTCTCTAACTGTTCCCAGTGTCTAACTGTTCCCTGTCTCTAACTGTTCAATGTCTCTAACTGTTCCCTGTCTCCTCCATTCTAAGCAGGCAGATACCTGGACAGCACATCGTCCGGGTCCTCGTCACGCTCCCAAAGTCCTTTGCTTTTGAGTCCTGCTGGCTCTCAGAGCACCTACAACAACCCTCTACTTCGCTCCCTCAGGTAGAACTATTGTAATGAATTCAGGGGGTAGCCCCGACTGGGACTCGACCCGGGTCCAGCGACTGTCAACCCAACACCTTAGCCGTTACGCCAAGCGATCCAAACCTCTTGACAAGGTGGCTAGGTGTCGCGTTAAGGTTGCTACAATATAGTACAGTTAAACCGTTGATGTTGATGTATCTGCTGAATGAATGGGTTGGACAGTTAGTTGACCTGTGTCTGTGTTCTACTATCTGTGACTGTTGCTGTGACTGGGTGTGTATGTCTGTGTTCTACTATCTGTGACTGTTGCTGTGACTGGGTGTGTATGTCTGTGTTCTACTATCTGTGACTGTTGCTGTGACTGGGTGTGTAGGTCTTTGTTCTACTATCTGTGACTGTTGCTGTGACTGGGTGTGTATGTCTGTGTTCTACTATCTGTGACTGTTGCTGTGACTGGGTGTGTATGTCTGTGTTCTACTATCTGTGACAGTTGCTGTGACTGGGTGTGTAGGTCTGTGTTCTACTATCTGTGACTGTTGCTGTGACTGGGTGTGTATGTCTGTGTTCTACTATCTGTGACTGTTGCTGTGACTGGGTGTGTATGTTTGTGTTCTACTATCTGTGACTGTTGCTGTGACTGGGTGTGTAGGTCTGTGTTCTACTATCTGTGACTGTTGCTGTGACTGGGTGTGTATGTCTGTGTTCTACTATCTGTGACTGTTGCTGTGACTGGGTGTGTATGTTTGTGTTCTACTATCTGTGACTGTTGCTGTGACTGGGTGTGTAGGTCTGTGTTCTACTATCTGTGACTGTTGCTGTGACTGGGTGTGTATGTCTGTGTTCTACTATCTGTGACTGTTGCTGTGACTGGGTGTGTATGTCTGTGTTCTACTATCTGTGACTGTTGCTGTGACTGGGTGTGTATGTCTTTGTTCTACTATCTGTGACTGTTGCTGTGACTGGGTGTGTATGTCTGTGTTCTACTATCTGTGACTGTTGCTGTGACTGGGTGTGTATGTCTGTGTTCTACTATCTGTGACTGTTGCTGTGACTGGGTGTGTAGGTCTGTGTTCTACTATCTGTGACTGTTGCTGTGACTGGGTGTGTATGTCTGTGTTCTACTATCTGTGACTGTTGCTGTGACTGGGTGTGTATGTCTGTGTTCTACTATCTGTGACTGTTGCTGTGACTGGGTGTGTAGGTCTGTGTTCTACTATCTGTGACTGTTGCTGTGACTGGGTGTGTATATCTGTGTTCTACTATCTGTGACTGTTGCTGTGACTGGGTGTGTATGTCTGTGTTCTACTATCTGTGACTGGGTGCGTATGTCTGTGTTCTACTATCTGTGACTGGGTGTGTATGTCTGTGTTCTACTATCTGTGACTGGGTGTGTATGTCTGTGTTCTACTATCTGTGACTGTTGCTGTGACTGGGTGCGTATGTCTGTGTTCTACTATCTGTGACTGGGTGTGTATGTCTGTGTTCTACTATCTGTGACTGGGTGTGTATGTCTGTGTTCTACTATCTGTGACTGTTGCTGTGACTGGGTGTGTATTTGAGAGAGATTGTATGTGTCTGACTATCTGTGACGGCGTCTGTTTGTCTTATATAATATATCCTCATCCAGGAGAGGGTGTGTGTACCTGTCTCATATCTAATCTCTAACATGTATATCCTCTCCTCCTCCTGTCTCCAGTCACCCAGGTGAGGGTGTGATCCAGCTGATCTCTGTAGCCCGCTCCTCTAGTCTGGGAATCACCATCGGAGGAGGCTCCAATCGACCAGACGGCCCTGCAGTCTTCATACAGGAGGTTCTGTCTGGGGGAGACTGCCACAGGGTAAGTAATCAATGGGATCCATCCTGAAAGAACAGTGTACATGTGGAGACCCCCTTCTCATAGATTCACTTCATAACAGATACTCATAGTTACCTCCGTTGGGGTTTTTTAACACTGGGATGAGTTTCTTGAAATGAACCAGACTCACACCACTGGTAGAACATCCAGTCAACGATAAATCTGGTGGGAAGAGTTACATTAGGCATGTCGACATGGTAACATCAATCTGCTCTACTTATAAATGGAGTTACATTAGGCATGTCGACATGGTAACATCAATCTGCTCTACTTATAAATGGAGTTACATTAGGCATGTCGACATGGTAACATCAATCTGCTCTACTTAGAAATGGAGTTACATTAGGCATGTCGACATGGTAACATCAATCTGCTCTACTTATAAATGGAGTTACATTAGGCATGTCGACATGGTAACATCAATCTGCTCTACTTATAAATGGAGTTACATTAGTTATGTCGACATGGTAACATCAATCTGCTCTACTTATAAATGGAGTTACATTAGGCATGTCGACATGGTAACATCAATCTGCTCTACTTATAAATGGAGTTACATTAGGCATGTCGACATGGTAACATCAATCTGCTCTACTTAGAAATGGAGTTACATTAGGCATGTCGACATGGTAACATCAATCTGCTCTACTTATAAATGGAGTTACATTAGGCATGTCGACATGGTAACATCAATCTGCTCTACTTATAAATGGAGTTACATTAGTTATGTCGACATGGTAACATCAATCTGCTCTACTTATAAATGGAGTTACATTAGGCATGTCGACATGGTAACATCAATCTGCTCTACTTATAAATGGAGTTACATTAGGCATGTCGACATGGTAACATCAATATGCTCTACTTATAAATGGAGTTACATTAGGCATGTCGACATGGTAACATCAATCTGCTCTACTTATAAATGGAGTTACATTAGGCATGTCGACATGGTAACATCAATCTGCTCTACTTAGAAATGGAGTTACATTAGGCATGTCGACATGGTAACATCAATCTGCTCTACTTATAAATGGAGTTACATTAGGCATGTCGACATGGTAACATCAATCTGCTCTACTTAGAAATGGAGTTACATTAGGCATGTCGACATGGTAACATCAATCTGCTCTACTTAGAAATGGAGTTACATTAGGCATGTCGACATGGTAACATCAATCTGCTCTACTTAGAAATGGAGTTACATTAGGCATGTCGACATGGTAACATCAATCTGCTCTACTTAGAAATGGAGTGCCAAAAACCACATAGTCAGCAACATCCCACTACTATTCTGGCATCATCCAATCGTAAATCAGGAATTTCCAGTATAATCCCACTATAATCAGAACATCATATCTTAATTCAGGGGTTAACCTGAAGCTAAAGGACAGAACATCGGCCCTCATTTTCTGTTCATTTCCCAACAATTCTTCATATTGAAACTGCACAAACAGCCTCCGTTGGTCAACAGCCAGCAGGGTGATCGCTAACACACCACATCCACCCCCCTGCTGCTTTCAGCCCTTTGTCTTTGGGATGTGTCAATAAAGCTCAGCTATAAAGGAACTGCCCTCTCTTGGCTTGATTACTACTGGACATTGGATGTGTATCTTCCCTCTCCATACCAAGGCGTTGACACTACACTGTGTTAGGAGTGCGCTACACGGCACTCCATGGCTAACGTTGCTAAAGTTTCACTCTTAAAAAGAGAAATGCATTCACACATCTAGAGATTGCTTTGCAGGAAGAAGAAGCTCCTGCATAGTGTACATGTAAAGTGCAAGCAACAATAACCTTCCTGTGTAAAGTATGTCTGTCCTGTTTAACTGTCTCGCTGGATGGAAGACAGACAGTGTAAGGTTACTAGTCGTGCTGTAAGTGTAACTTGGCGTTACTCATGGTGCTGTAAGCCCAGGAGGTTATCCAGGTTACTAGTCGTGCTGTAAGTGTAACTTGGCGTTACTCATGGTGCTGTAAGCCCAGGAGGTTATCCAGGTTACTAGTCGTGCTGTAAGTGTAACTTGGCGTTACCCATGGTGCTGTAAGCCCAGGAGGTTATCCAGGTTACTAGTCGTGCTGTAAGTGTAACTTGGCGTTACTCATGGTGCTGTAAGCCCAGGAGGTTATCCAGGTTACTAGTCGTGCTGTAAGTGTAACTTGGCGTTACTCATGGTGCTGTAAGCCCAGGAGGTTATCCAGGTTACTAGTCGTGCTGTAAGTGTAACTTGGCGTTACTCATGGTGCTGTAAGCCCAGGAGGTTATCCAGGTTACTAGTCGTGCTGTAAGTGTAACTTGGCGTTACCCATGGTGCTGTAAGCCCAGGAGGTTATCCAGGTTACTAGTCGTGCTGTAAGTGTAACTTGGCGTTACTCATGGTGCTGTAAGCCCAGGAGGTTATCCAGGTTACTAGTCGTGCTGTAAGTGTAACTTGGCGTTACCCATGGTGCTGTAAGCCCAGGAGGTTATCCAGGTTACTAGTCGTGCTGTAAGTGTAACTTGGCGTTACTCATGGTGCTGTAAGCCCAGGAGGTTATCCAGGTCACTAGTCGTGCTGTAAGTGTAACTTGGCGTTACTCATGGTGCTGTAAGCCCAGGAGGTTATCCAGGTCACTAGTCGTGCTGTAAGTGTAACTTGGCGTTACTCATGGTGCTGTAAGCCCAGGAGGTTATCCAGGTCACTAGTCGTGCTGTAAGTGTAACTTGCCGTTACTCATGGTGCTGTAAGCCCAGGAGGTTATCCAGGTTACTAGTCGTGCTGTAAGTGTAACTTGGCGTTACTCATGGTGCTGTAAGCCCAGGAGGTTATCCAGGTTACTAGTCGTGCTGTAAGTGTGACTTGGCGTTACTCATGGTGCTGTAAGCCCAGGAGGTTATCCAGGTCACTAGTCGTGCTGTAAGTGTGACTTGGCGTTACTCATGGTGCTGTAAGCCCAGGAGGTTATCCAGGTTACTAGTCGTGCTGTAAGTGTAACTTGGCGTTACTCATGGTGCTGTAAGCCCAGGAGGTTATCCAGGTTACTAGTTGTGCTGTAAGTGTAACTTGGCGTTACCCATGGTGCTGTAAGCCCAGGAGGTTATTCAGGTTACTAGTCGTGCTGTAAGTGTAACTTGGCGTTACTCATGGTGCTGTAAGCCCAGGAGGTTATCCAGGTTACTAGTCGTGCTGTAAGTGTAACTTGGCGTTACCCATGGTGCTGTAAGCCCAGGAGGTTATCCAGGTTACTAGTTGTGCTGTAAGTGTAACTTGGCGTTACTCATGGTGCTGTAAGCCCAGGAGGTTATCCAGGTTACTAGTCGTGCTGTAAGTGTAACTTGGCGTTACTCATGGTGCTGTAAGCCCAGGAGGTTATCCAGGTTACTAGTCGTGCTGTAAGTGTAACTTGGCGTTACTCATGGTGCTGTAAGCCCAGGAGGTTATCCAGGTTACTAGTCGTGCTGTAAGTGTAACTTGGCGTTACCCATGGTGCTGTAAGCCCAGGAGGTTATCCAGGTTACTAGTTGTGCTGTAAGTGTAACTTGGCGTTACTCATGGTGCTGTAAGTCCAGGAGGTTATCCAGGTTACTAGTCGTGCTGTAAGTGTGACTTGGCGTTACCCATTGTGCTGTAAGCCCAGGAGGTTATCCAGGTCACTAGTCGTGCTGTAAGTGTGACTTGGCGTTACTCATGGTGCTGTAAGCCCAGGAGGCTATCCAGGTTACTAGTCGTGCTGTAAGTGTAACTTGGCGTTACTCATGGTGCTGTAAGCCCAGGAGGTTATCCAGGTTACTAGTCGTGCTGTAAGTATAACTTGGCGTTACTCATGGTGCTGTAAGCCCAGGAGGTTATCCAGGTTACTAGTCGTGCTGTAAGTGTGACTTGGCGTTACTCATGGTGCTGTAAGCCCAGGAGATTATCCAGGTTACTAGTCGTGCTGTAAGTATAACTTGACGTTACCCATGGTGCTGTAAGCCCAGGAGGTTATCCAGGTTACTAGTCGTGCTGTAAGGATAACTTGGCGTTACCCATGGTGCTGTAAGCCCAGGAGGTTATCCAGGTTACTAGTCGTGCTGTAAGTGTAACTTGCCGTTACTCATGGTGCTGTAAGCCCAGGAGGTTATCCAGGTTACTAGTCGTGCTGTAAGTGTAACTTGGCGTTACCCATGGTGCTGTAAGCCCAGGAGTTCGAGGAGTCAGGGAGAGTGTTGGTTACCCTCCTGGGGCTATGGAAGGCTTAGCTATGCTGTGATCCTGACTGTCGACAGGTTTAGACAGGGTGGAACAAGAGCCTGCAGGTGTTTAAAGCAGCCTGGAGGTGTATCTGTGTCCCAAATGGCACCCTGATCCCTGTATAGTGTATAATATAGTCAGCCTCATTATTGTTATTTTATTATGTTACTTTTTAAAACTTGTTTTAATTTTAGTTTACTTAGTAAATATTTTCCTAACTCTATTTTCTTAAAGCTGCATTGTTGGTTAAGGGCTTGTAAGTAAGCATTACGTCAATGAGAAAGGAGAAGCGATGACATCACTCCCCAGAGCAGGAAGTCAGTAGCAGTGGTTAAATATACATGGCTGGGGCGCATGTGACAAATTAAAATGTGATTTGATCGGATCTTTCCTACACAGTACACTACTGTTGACTATTTAGGGAATAGGGTGTCATCTGGAACGGAGAAGTGGCCTCTCCTCCTCCCTGGAGGTATGAAGACATAGACTCTCTGCTACCGCATGGCAAGCGGTACTGGAGCGCCAAGTTAGGTCCAAAAGGCTCCTTAACAGCTTCTACCCCCAAGCCATAAGACTGCTGAACAATTTATCAAATGGCCACCCGGACTATTTACATTGACCCCCCCCCCCCCCCCCTTTGTTTTTACACTGCTGCTACTCACTGTTTATTATCGGTGCATATTCACTTTACCCCTACCTACATGTACAAATACCTGGACTAACCTGTACCCCCGCACGTTGACTCGGTACCGGTACCCCCTGTATATAGCCTCGTTACTGTTATTTTATTGTGTTACTTTTATTTTATTTTTTACTTTAGTTTATTTAGTAAATATTTTCTTAACTCTATTTCTTCAACTGCATTGTTGGTTAAGGGCTTGTAAGTTATAATTTCACGGTAAGGTCTACACCTGTTGTATTCGGTGCATGTGACAAAATAAAATTAGTCCCAGAGCTGTTTCACAGAAGGAAACAGTAGACTGTTGCTATCTCACATTTCAACCAAGGTGTATGAGATAGAACAAACTGAATATACTTCTACTAATATTCAGTTAGTCTGTTACCAGATCTGATGGTACACTGATCCAGGACCAGCTACCTCACGGTGTTTAGCTCACATACCCAGGCAACCACTGGTCCAGGACCAGGTACCTCACAGTGTTTAGCTCACATACCCAGGCAACCACTGGTCCAGGACCAGGTACCTCACAGTGTTTAGCTCACATACCCAGGCAACCACTGGTCCAGGACCAGGTACCTCACAGTGTTTAGCTCACATACCCAGGCAACCACTGGTCCAGGACCAGGTACCTCACAGTGTTTAGCTCACATACCCAGGCAACCACTGGTCCAGGACCAGGTACCTCACAGTGTTTAGCTCACATACCCAGGCAACCACTGGTCCAGGACCAGGTACCTCACAGTGTTTAGCTCACATACCCAGGCAACCACTGGTCCAGGACCAGGTACCTCACAGTGTTTAGCTCACATACCCAGGCAACCACTGGTCCAGGACCAGCTACCTCACGGTGTTTAGCTCACATACCCAGGCAACCACTGGTCCAGGACCAGCTACCTCACAGTGTTTAGCTCACATACCCAGGCAACCACTGGTCCAGGACCAGCTACCTCACAGTGTTTAGCTCACATACCCAGGCAACCACTGGTCCAGGACCAGCTACCTCACAGTGTTTAGCTCACATACCCAGGCAACCACTGGTCCAGGACCAGCTACCTCACAGTGTTTAGCTCACATACCCAGGCAACCACTGGTCCAGGACCAGCTACCTCACAGTGTTTAGCTCACATACCCAGGCAACCACTGGTCCAGGACCAGCTACCTCACAGTGTTTAGCTCACATACCCAGGCAACCACTGGTCCAGGACCAGCTACCTCACAGTGTTTAGCTCACATACCCAGGCAACCACTGGTCCAGGACCAGCTACCTCACAGTGTTTAGCTCACATACCCAGGCAACCACTGATCCAGGACCAGGTACCTCACAGTGTTTAGCTCACATACCCAGGCAACCACTGATCCAGGACCAGGTACCTCACAGTGTTTAGCTCACATACCCAGGCAACCACTGGTCCAGGACCAGCTACCTCACAGTGTTTAGCTCACATACCCAGGCAACCACTGATCCAGGACCAGGTACCTCACAGTGTTTAGCCAACCACTGCAGTGAAGTGAGTGTCAGTACTTATTCTTTAACCCTTATTTACCAGGTAGGTTGACTGAGAACACATTCTCATTTACAGCAACAAACTGGGAATAGTTACAGGGGAGAGGAGGGGGGATGAATGAGCCAATTGGAAGCTGGGGATGATTAGGTGGTCATGATGGTATGAGGGCCAGATTGGGAATGTATCCAGGACACCAGGGTTAACACCCCTACTCTTACAATAAGTGCCATGGGATCTTTAGTGACCACAGAGAGTCAGGACACCAGTTTAACATCCCATCCGAAAGACAACACCCTACACAGGGCAATGTCCCCAATCACTGCCCTGGGGCATTGGGATATATATATATTTTTACCCTCCAACACCACTTCCAGCAGCATCTGGTCTCCCATCCAGGGACCAACCCTGCTTAGCTTCAGAAGCAAGCCAGCAGTGGGATGCAGGGTGGTATGCTGCTGGGAAAGTACATGTGCAAGCAACTTTCAACTGCCAACATTCTGTCACGCCCTGGCTCTGGGGACTATGTTATGTTGAGCCAGGGTGTGTGATTCTATGTTTGTATATCTATGTTGGCCTGAGTGACTCCCAATCAGAGGCAACGAGTGTCAGCTGGTTGTCTCTGATTGGGAGCCATATTTAACTGTCTGGCTTTTCACTTTGTGTTGTGGTTTCTTGTTCCGTTAAGGTTTGTTGATGTAACCAAGGACGTCACGTTTCGTTGTTTTGATCGTGTGATCATTCGTATAATAAATATGTTTGCTTTCAACGCTGCGCCTTGGTCCTCCTCATGTGTCAACGATCGTGACAGAAGAAACCACCATAACAGGACCAAGCAGCGTGAAGAAGAGAGAGGATGGACTTGGGAGCAGTGGAGTAGGAGTCTCGACTGGGCCAAGCCAAGCGAAGAGGAGAGAGGTTGGACTTTGGAGCAGTGGGGTGAGAGTCTGGCGAGAGGGATGGAGGCCTTGGCCACGGGTAGGCGTGAAGCCCATAAATTTTTTAGGGGGGGGCTAACGACGGGGCAGCAGGAGGCTGCCAGGTTACGGGAGTCACTGGTCACCAGGGGGAAGGAGGATGTAGAGGCACGGCGAGAGGTACTGGCGTGTGTTGCCAGTCCGGTCCGGCCTGTTCCTGATCCCCACGTAGGGCCAGTGGTGTGTGTTCCCAGTACGGTCCGGCCTGTTCCTGCTACTCCCACCAAGTCAGTGGTGCGTTTCGTCAGCCCGGCGCGGCCCGTTCCTGCTCCCCGCACCAAGTCAGTGGTGCGCGTCGTCAGCCCGGTCCGGCCCATTCCTGCTCCCCGCACCAAGTCAGTGGTGCGCGTCGTCAGCCCGGTCCGGCCCATTCCTGCTCCCCGCACCAAGTCAGTGGTGCGCGTCGTCAGCCCGGTCCGGCCCATTCCTGCTCCCCGCACCAAGTCAGTGGTGCGCGTCGTCAGCCCGGTCCGGCCCATTCCTGCTCCCCGCACCAAGTCTGTGGTGCGCGTCGCCAGCCCAGTCCGGCCCATTCCTGCTCTCCGCACCAAGTCTGTGGTGCGCATCGTCAGCCCGGCTCGGCCCGTTCCTGCTCCCCGCACCAAGTCAGTGGTGTGCTTCGTCAGCCCAGTCCGGCCTGTCCCTGCTCCACGCACCAAGCCTACGGTGTGCGTCGTCAGCCTGGTAAGGCCCGTTCCTCCTCCACGCACCAAGCCAGGTGTGCGCGTCGTCAGTCCAGCACAACCCGTGCCTGGGTCATGTCCGGAGCCGGATCCGCCGCCGAGGCGGAGTGCCCACCCGGTCCCTCCCCTGTTGTGGTTGTTTGGCGCGGTCGGAGTCCGCGCCTTTGGGGGGGGGTACTGTCACGCCCTGGCTCTGGGGACTATGTTATGTTGAGCCAGGGTGTGTGATTCTATGTTTGTATATCTATGTTGGCCTGAGTGACTCCCAATCAGAGGCAACGAGTGTCAGCTGGTTGTCTCTGATTGGGAGCCATATTTAACTGTCTGGCTTTTCACTTTGTGTTGTGGTTTCTTGTTCCGTTAAGGTTTGTTGATGTAACCAAGGACGTCACGTTTCGTTGTTTTGATCGTGTGATCATTCGTATAATAAATATGTTTGCTTTCAACGCTGCGCCTTGGTCCTCCTCATGTGTCAACGATCGTGACACATTCCCCCAGAATGGGATAAGGCTTAGCTACTGTTAACGGTGTCCTGAAATACTGTAAAACAACAGGATACATGATGTTAATGTAGTGACTCCTAAGAGACTGTTGAACCAAATCCTATGTTAATGTAGTGACTCCTAAGAGGGTGTTGAACCAAATCCTATGTTAATGTAGTGACTCCTAAGAGACTGTTGAACCAAATCCTATGTTAATGTAGTGACTCCTAAGAGGGTGTTGAACCAAATCCTATGTTAATGTAGTGACTCCTAAGAGGGTGTTGAACCAAATCCTATGTTAATGTAGTGACTCCTAAGAGGGTGTTGAACCAAATCCTATGTTAATATAGTGACTCCTAAGAGGGTGTTGAACCAAATCCTATGTTAATGTAGTGACTCCTAAGAGACTGTTGAACCAAATCCTATGTTAATATAGTGACTCCTAAGAGACTGTTGAACCAAATCCTATGTTAATGTAGTGACTCCTAAGAGGGTGTTGAACCAAATCCTATCTTAATGTAGTGACTCCTAAGAGACTGTTGAACCAAATCCTATGTTAATATAGTGACTCCTAAGAGACTGTTGAACCAAATCCTATGTTAATGTAGTGACTCCTAAGAGGGTGTTGAACCAAATCATATCTTAATGTAGTCAATCAATCAATCAATCAATTTTATTTTATATAGCCCTTCTTACATCAGCTAATATCTCGAAGTGCTGTACAGAAACCCAGCCTAAAACCCCAAACAGCTAGTAATGCAGGTGTAGAAGCACGGTGGCTAGGAAAAACTCCCTAGAAAGGCAAAACCTAGGAAGAAACCTAGAGAGGAACCAGGCTATGAGGGGTGGCCAGTCCTCTTCTGGCTGTGCCGGGTGGAGATTATAACAGAACCATGCCAAGATGTTCAAAAATGTTCATAAGTGACAAGCATGGTCAAATAATAATCAGGAATAAATCTCAGTTGGCTTTTCATAGCCGATCATTAGAGTTTAAAACAGCAGGTCTGGGACAGGTAGGGGTTCCATAACCGCAGGCAGAACAGTTTAAACTGGAATAGCAGCAAGGCCAGGCGGACTGGGGATAGCAAGGAGTCACCACGGCCGGTAGTCCCGACGTATGGTCCTAGGGCTCAGGTCTCTCAGTTGGCTTTTCATAGCCGATCATTTAGAGTTGAAAACAGCAGGTCTGGGACAGGTAGGGGTTTCGTAGCCGCAGGCAGAACAGTGACTCCTAAGAGACTGTTGAACCAAATCCTATGTTAATATAGTGACTCCTAAGAGGCTGTTGAACCAAATCCTATGTTAATATAGTGACTCCTAAGAGGGTGTTGAACCAAATCCTATGTTAATGTAGTGACTCCTAAGAGGGTGTTGAACCAAATCCTATGTTAATGTAGTGACTCCTAAGAGGCTGTTGAACCAAATCCTATGTTAATATAGTGACTCCTAAGAGGGTGTTGAACCAAATCCTATGTTAATGTAGTGACTCCTAAGAGGGTGTTGAACCAAATCCTATGTTAATATAGTGACTCCTAAGAGACTGTTGAACCAAATCCTATGTTAATGTAGTGACTCCTAAGAGACTGTTGAACCAAATCCTATGTTAATATAGTGACTCCTAAGAGACTGTTGAACCAAATCCTATGTTAATGTAGTGACTCCTAAGAGGGTGTTGAACCAAATCCTATGTTAATGTAGTGACTCCTAAGAGGCTGTTGAACCAAATCCTATGTTAATGTAGTGACTCCTAAGAGGGTGTTGAACCAAATCCTATGTTAATGTAGTGACTCCTAAGAGGCATGTGAACCAAATCCTATGTTAATGTAGTGACTCCTAAGAGGGTGTTGAACCAAATCCTATGTTAATATAGTGACTCCTAAGAGGGTGTTGAACCAAATCCTATGTTAATATAGTGACTCCTAAGAGACTGTTGAACCAAATCCTATGTTAATATAGTGACTCCTAAGAGACTGTTGAACCAAATCCTATGTTAATGTAGTGACTCCTAAGAGGGTGTTGAACCAAATCCTATGTTAATGTAGTGACTCCTAAGAGGCTGTTGAACCAAATCCTATGTTAATGTAGTGACTCCTAAGAGACTGTTGAACCAAATCCTATGTTAATGTAGTGACTCCTAAGAGGCTGTTGAACCAAATCCTATGTTAATGTAGTGACTCCTAAGAGACTGTTGAACCAAATCCTATGTTAATGTAGTGACTCCTAAGAGGGTGTTGAACCAAATCCTATGTTAATGTAGTGACTCCTAAGAGGGTGTTGAACCAAATCCTATGTTAATATAGTGACTCCTAAGAGACTGTTGAACCAAATCCTATGTTAATGTAGTGACTCCTAAGAGACTGTTGAACCAAATCCTATGTTAATGTAGTGACTCCTAAGAGGGTGTTGAACCAAATCCTATGTTAATGTAGTGACTCCTAAGAGACTGTTGAACCAAATCCTATGTTAATGTAGTGACTCCTAAGAGGGTGTTGAACCAAATCCTATGTTAATGTAGTGACTCCTAAGAGGGTGTTGAACCAAATCCTATGTTAATGTAGTGACTCCTAAGAGGGTGTTGAACCAAATCCTATCTTAATGTAGTGACTCCTAAGAGGGTGTTGAACCAAATCATATGTTAATGTAGTGACTCCTAAGAGACTGTTGAACCAAATCCTATGTTAATGTAGTGACTCCTAAGAGACTGTTGAACCAAATCCTATGTTAATATAGTGACTCCTAAGAGGGTGTTGAACCAAATCCTATGTTAATGTAGTGACTCCTAAGAGGGTGTTGAACCAAATCCTATGTTAATATAGTGACTCCTAAGAGGGTGTTGAACCAAATCCTATGTTAATGTAGTGACTCCTAAGAGGGTGTTGAACCAAATCCTATGTTAATGTAGTGACTCCTAAGAGGCTGTTGAACCAAATCCTATGTTAATATAGTGACTCCTAAGAGGGTGTTGAACCAAATCCTATGTTAATATAGTGACTCCTAAGAGACTGTTGAACCAAATCCTATGTTAATATAGTGACTCCTAAGAGACTGTTGAACCAAATCCTATGTTAATGTAGTGACTCCTAAGAGGGTGTTGAACCAAATCATATCTTAATGTAGTGACTCCTAAGAGGGTGTTGAACCAAATCCTATGTTAATGTAGTGACTCCTAAGAGGGTGTTGAACCAAATCCTATGTTAATATAGTGACTCCTAAGAGGGTGTTGAACCAAATCCTATGTTAATATAGTGACTCCTAAGAGGGTGTTGAACCAAATCCTATCTTAATGTAGTGACTCCTAAGAGACTGTTGAACCAAATCCTATGTTAATATAGTGACTCCTAAGAGACTGTTGAACCAAATCCTATGTTAATGTAGTGACTCCTAAGAGGGTGTTGAACCAAATCCTATGTTAATATAGTGACTCCTAAGAGGGTGTTGAACCAAATCCTATGTTAATGTAGTGACTCCTAAGAGGCTGTTGAACCAAATCCTATGTTAATGTAGTGACTCCTAAGAGGGTGTTGAACCAAATCCTATGTTAATGTAGTGACTCCTAAGAGGGTGTTGAACCAAATCCTATGTTAATATAGTGACTCCTAAGAGGGTGTTGAACCAAATCCTATGTTAATGTAGTGACTCCTAAGAGGCTGTTGAACCAAATCCTATGTTAATGTAGTGACTCCTAAGAGACTGTTGAACCAAATCCTATGTTAATGTAGTGACTCCTAAGAGGGTGTTGAACCAAATCCTATGTTAATGTAGTGACTCCTAAGAGACTGTTGAACCAAATCCTATGTTAATGTAGTGACTCCTAAGAGACTGTTGAACCAAATCCTATGTTAATATAGTGACTCCTAAGAGACTGTTGAACCAAATCCTAGTCATCAAACAGTACAGTAAAACACACAGCAGCACATTTCCTGATCTAATGAATCACCCACAATTTAAGCACCCTAAAAATAACAGATGCAAAATGTCTGTCTCGTTTTAAAAGTCCTACAGTACATGATGTGAGAGTCCCTCAGATGAGCTTTCTCTCTTACAGTAAAAACAGGTGTGTGTGTGTGTGTGTGTGTGTGTGTGTGCGTGCAGGCGGGCGGGCGTGCATGTGTGTGAGAGTGGGTATGTGTTTGTGTGCATGTGTATATTAGTCTCTGTGTGTGTGTGTGTGTGTGTGCGTGTAACCCTCTTGGTTGGTGGTATGACAGTCATAGAGATGTTCTCTTTCCTGCTGGTCTCTTAATCTTGTGTGTCATGTATATTTTCCAAAGCCATGTAATGGGATATAGAAGGATCAGAGGCTCTCTGCTCTGACACAGATTTTTCAGTTATGTTTTCCTGAATGTTCTGATTCTAGAAGGTTCCATAGAACCTAAACATTCAGATTCTAAAAGGTACCATAGAACCTTGATGTTCTGATTCTAGAAGGTTCCATAGAACCTAAACATTCAGATTCTAAAAGGTTCCATAGAACCTTGATGTTATGATTATAGAAGGTTCCATAGAACCTGGGCGTTATGATTCTAGAAGGTTCCATAGAACCTAAACATTCAGATTCTAAAAGGTTCCATAGAACCTAAATGTTCTGATTCTAGAAGGTTCCATAGAACCTAAACATTCAGATTCTAAAAGATTCCATAGAACCTTAATGTTCTGATTCTAGAAGGTTCCATAGAACCTTAATGTTCTGATTCTAGAAGGTTCCATAGAACCTTAATGTTCTGATTCTAGAAGGTTCCATAGAACCTAAACATTCTGATTCTAGAAGGTTCCATAGAACCTGGACGTTGTTATTCTAGAAGGTTCCATAGAACCTGGACATTGTGATTCTAGAAGGTGCCATAGAACCTGGACGTTCTGATGCTAGAAGGTTCTATATTCCATTAGACCCCCTCCTCCTCCTGCCTCCTGTGGTGTCCCTGTCCGTTAATGACAGTGGAGAGAGAATTCTCATATTACTGCTGATGTGATGTGTTGGCCTTTCTACCTGCACTCTACCTGTTAGAAAAGCTGCCCTCTGCTCACGTTGTGCCAACATGCACCATCATGTAGAATAGGACACCTGCATCGTCTGCTCTGGTCTGGCCTGGCATGTCTGTCTTTTTTGTTGCTGACCAGGTGCTCTTGATGATGAAGGTCTTTGACCAATGATGTATATGACTTGACTGAACCGATGGACTTAAAACTACATGTTACACACTGTAGTCTATTGATGAACTGCATGTTACACACTGTAGTCTATTGATGAACTACATGTTACACACTGTAGTCTATTGATGAACTACATGTTACACACTGTAGTCTATTGATGAACTGTTACACACTGTAGTCTATTGATGAACTGTTACACACTGTAGTCTATTGATGAACTGCATGTTACACACTGTAGTCTATTGATGAACTGCATGTTACACACTGTAGTCTATTGATGAACTGCATGTTACACACTGTAGTCTATTGATGAACTGCATGTTACACACTGTAGTCTATTGATGAACTGTTACACACTGTAGTCTATTGATGAACTACATGTTACACACTGTAGTCTACTGAGCACCACTTGTGTACAGTTCTTTAGAGTTATTTCAAGGATGAGGTGCTCCTGATGATGTTTTAATGTCTGTTTGTATGTGTGTAAAGCCAAAAACAAACGTCCACATTGCATGTAGAATGACGTTTTTCTAATTCTTATTTTCTGTTGTCCTCCATTTGCAGGATGGGCGCCTGAGGCCGGGGGATCAGCTCATTGCCATCAACAAGGAGTCCTTGATAGGCGGGACCCACGAGGAGGCTAAGAGCATGATCAACAAGGTCAAATTCAGGTGAGACACCAGACGGTGTGGGGGTGGGGGTGGAAATGTGTGGGAGTGGAAGTGGAAGTGTGTGGGGGTGGTGGGGGTGGGGGTGGAAGTGTGTGGGGGTGGAAGTGGAAGTGTGTGGGGGTGGAAGTGTGTGGGGGTGGGGGTGGAAGTGTAAGTGTGTGGGGGTGGGGGTTGGGTGGAAGTGGAAGTGTGTGGGGGTGGAAGTGTGTGGGGGTGGGGGTGGGGGTGGAAGTGTGTGGGGGTGGGGGTGGGGGTGGAAGTGTGTGGGATGTAAGTGGAAGTGTGTGGGGGTGGAAGTGGGTGGGGTTGGAGGTGGAAGTGTGGGGGTGTGGGGGTGGAAGTGGAAGTGTGTTGGGGTAGAAGTGTATGTTTGTGTGTGTGTATGTGTGAGTAACGTATATACTGCAAGTTTGTGAAATGAAATAAACAGTAATAAGGTGAGATGTAGTGTACGTTATACTTCTAAAGTTGTACTGCTAAGTGCTAATTACAGTGGGGAAAAAAAGTATTTAGTCAGCCACCAATTGTGCAAGTTCTCCCACTTAAAAAGATGAGAGGCCTGTAATTGTCATCATAGGTACACGTCAACTATGACAGACAAATTGAGATTATTTTTTCCAGAAAACCACATTGTAGGATTTTTTTATTAATTTATTTGCAAATAATGGTGGAAAATAAGTATTTGGTCAATAACAAAAGTTTCTCAATACTTTGTGATATACCCTTTGTTGGTAATGACACAGGTCAAATGTTTTCTGTAAGTCTTCACAAGGTTTTCACACACTGTTGCTGGTATTTTGGCCCATTCCTCCATGCAGATCTCCTCTAGAGCAGTGATGTTTTGGGACTGTCGCTGGGCAACACGGACTTTCAACTCCCTCCAAATATTTTCTATGGGGTTGAGATCTGGAGACTGGCTAGGCCACTCCAGGACATTGAAATGCTTCTTACGAAGCCACTCTTTCGTTGCCCGGGCGGTGTGTTTGGGATCATTGTCATGCTGAAAGACCCAGCCACGTTTCATCTTCAATGCCCTTGCTGATGAAGGAGGTTTTCACTCAAAATCTCACGATACATGGCCCCATTCATTCTTTCCTTTACACGGATCAGTCATCCTGGTCCCTTTGCAGAAAAACAGCCCCAAAGAATGATGTTTCCACCCCCATGCTTCACAGTAGGTATGGTGTTCTTTGGATGCAACTCAGCATTCTTTGTCCTCCAAACACGTCAAGTTGAGTTTTTACCAAAAAGTTCTATTTTGGTTTCATATGACCATCTGACATTCTCCCAATCCTCTTCTGGATCATCTAAATGCATTCTAGCAAACTTCAGACATGTACTGGCTTAAGCAGGGGGACATGTCTGGCACTGCAGGATTTGAGTCCCTAGTGCGTTACTGATGGTAGGCTTTGTTACTTTGGTCCCAACTCTCTGCAGGTCATTCACTAGGTCCCCCCGTGTGGTTCTGGGATTTTTGCTCACCGTTCTTGTGATCATTTTGACCCCACGGGGTGAGATCTTGCATGGAGCCCCAGATCGAGGGAGATTATCAGTGGTCTTGTATGTCTTCCATTTCCTAATAATTAACTCCCACAGTTGATTTCTTCAAACCAAGCTGCTTACCTATTGCAGATTCAGTCTTCCCAGCCTGGTGCAGGTCTACAATTTTGTTTCTGGTGTCCTTTGACAGCTCTTTGGTCTTGGCCATAGTGGAGTTTGGAGTGTGACTGTTTGAGGTTGTGGACAGGTGTCTTTTATACTGATAACAAGTTCAAACAGGTGCCATTAATACAGGTAACGAGTGGAGGACAGAGGAGCCTCTTAAAGAAGAAGTTACAGGTCTGTGAGAGCCAGAAATCTTGCTTGTTTATAGGTGACCAAATACTTATTTTCCACCATAATTTGCAAATAAATTCATTAAAAATCCTACAAGGTGATTTTCGGGATTTTTTTTCTTCTCAATTTGTCTGTCATAGTTGACGTGTACCTATGATGAAAATTACAGG
>NW_028160244.1:27500-32820 GCF_964263955.1 Coregonus lavaretus | reverse complement strand
ACCCAAGAGCTGAGCCCAGAAATGAGCCCTCTCAGTCAGCTGGTGTTGGACCTAACCAACCGAGCTGACACCAGCACTGCTTCAATATAAAGAATTCAAATAAACAAAATCATGAACCAATCAAAGGACTCATATTTACAACATTGGAAAAAACAAAACAAAATCCCAAAGCAGACTAAATTGCTATCTGGCCCTAAACAGAGAATATGAATTGGCTGATTATCTCTACTCTGTCAGAGATACGAAGCAGAGACAGATCCTTACCAAGTACAGGCTGAGAGACCAACTTTTGGCAATAGAAACTGGCAGACATGGCTACTCAAAGTGGAGCGTGTATGTGGTCACTGCACAACAAGGGAGGTAGAAACAGAGATGCACTTTCTCCTTTACTTTGATAAATATTCCTCACCAAGAGATTCATTATTCACAGAAACTACTACATTTATTTTAAAATGTTAACTTATTAAACCCAGAGGAAAAACAAAAAAATACTAATGGGCGAAGGAGCAACGGCTCATCTTGCAGCCAAATATGTATTTGCCTGCCACAGCCTGAGGGACACTGAATAATAACATCTGCATAGTAAACAGTAACTTACTTATTATTATTATTATTATTATTATTATTATTATTATTATTATTGTTATTATTATTATTATTATTATTATTATTATTATTATTATTGTTGTGATTATTATTCTAAATAGTAGTGGTACGGGTAGTAGGGGTGATGGTAATGACAGCAGTTTAATGATGGTGGTGGTAGTAGTAGTAGTAATGATGATGGTAGTTGTAATACTGATGTAATGGTACTACATATTACCACCATCAGCTCGACCACCATACTACCACCACCACCATTCCACAATCACTACCACCACCATATCACCAACACCACAACCTCCATACCACCATACCCCCACCACTACCACCACCATATCACCAACACACAACCTCCATACACCCATACCACCACCACTACCACCACCATATCACCAACACACAACCTCCATACCACCATACCCCCACCACTACCAGCATAACACAATACCACCATCACACCATACCACTACCACCATACCACCATAACTCGATACCACCATACCACCATCATACCATACCACTACCACCATACCACCATACCACCATACCACCATCACACCATACCACTACCACCATACCATCATACCACCATACCACCATACCACCATACCACCATCACACCAGACCACCATACCACCATAACACCATACCACCATACCACCCTTACAACCATACCACCATACCACCATAACACCACCACCACCACCATACCACCATACCACCATACCAACATACCACCATCACACCATACCACCCTTACAACCATACCACCATACCACCCATAACACCACCACCACCACCATACCACCCTTACCACCATACCACCATACCACCATAACACCACCATCACCACCATACCACCATACCACCATACCAAAATACCACCATAACACCATACCACCATACCACCCTTACCACCATACCACCATACCACTACCGCCATACCACTACCACCATACCACCATACCACCATACCACCATACCACCATACCACCATACCACCATACCACCATACCACCATACCACTACCACCATACCACCATACCAACATACCACCATCACACCATACCACTAACACCATACCACCATACCACCATACCACCATACCACCATAACACCATACCACCATCACACCATACCACTACCACCATACCACCATACCACCATACCACCATCACACCATACCACTACCACCATACCACCATACCACCATACCACCATAACACCATACCACCATCACACCATACCACTACCACCATACCACCATACCACCATCACACCATACCACTACCACCATACCACCATACCACCATACAACCATACCACCATAACACCATACCACCATCACACCATACCACTACCACCATACCACCATACCACTACCACCATACCACCATACCACCATCACACCATACCACTAACACCATACCACCATACCACCATACCACCATACCACCATAACACCATACCACCATCACACCATACCACTACCACCATACCACCATACCACCATACCACCATCACACCATACCACTACCACCATACCACCATACCACCATACCACCATACCACCATACCACCATACCACCATCACACCATACCACTACCACCATACCACCATACCACCATACCACCATACCACCATAACACCATACCACCATCACACCATACCACTACCACCATCACACCATACCACTACCACCATACCACCATACCACTACCACCATACCACTACCACCATACCACTACCACCATACCACCATACCACCATACCACCATACCACCATAAAACCATCACACCATACCACTACCACCATACAACCATAACACCATCACACCATACCACTACCACCACACAACCATAACACCATCACACCATACCACTACCAACACAACCACCATGCCACCATAACACCATACCACCATCACACCATACCACTACCACCATACCACCACACCACCATCACACCATACCACCATACCACTACCACCATACCACCATACCACCATACCACCATACCACCATACCACCATACCACCATACCACCATACCACCATACCACCATACCACCATACCACCACCACCATAACACCATCACACCATACCACTACCACCATACCACCATACCACCATACCACCATCACACCATACCACTACCACCACAACCACCATCACACCATACCACTACCACCATAACACCATACCACTACCACCATACCACCATACCACTACCACCACAACCACCATACCACCATAACACCATACCACCATACCACTACCACCATACCACCATACCACTACCACCACAACCACCATACCACCATACCACCACCACCACAACCACCATGCCACCACCACCACCACCATAACACCATCACACCATACCACCATACCACCATACCACCATCACACCATACCACTACCACCACAACCACCATCACACCATACCACTACCACCATAACACCATACCACTACCACCATACCACCATACCACTACCACCACAACCACCATACCACCATAACACCATACCACCATACCACTACCACCACAACCACCATACCACCATACCACCACCACCACAACCACCATGCCACCATAACACCATACCACCATCACACCATACCACTACCACCATACCACCACACCACCATCACACCATACCACCATACCACTACCACCATACCACCATACCACCATACCACCATACCACCATACCACCATACCACCATACCACCATACCACCATACCACCATACCACCACCACCATAACACCATCACACCATACCACTACCACCATACCACCGTACCACCATACCACCATCACACCATACCACTACCACCACAACCACCATCACACCATACCACTACCACCATAACACCATACCACTACCACCATACCACCATACCACTACCACCACAACCACCATACCACCATAACACCATACCACCATACCACCATACCACCACCACCACAACCACCATGCCACCACCACCACCACCATAACACCATCACACCATACCACCATACCACCATCACACCATACCACTACCACCACAACCACCATCACACCATACCACTACCACCATAACACCATACCACTACCACCATACCACCATACCACTACCACCACAACCACCATACCACCATAACACCATACCACCATACCACTACCACCACAACCACCATACCACCATACCACCACCACCACAACCACCATGCCACCACCACCACCACCATAACACCATCACACCATACCACCATACCACCATACCACCATACCACCATACCCCCACCACTACCACCATACCACCATACCACCATCACACCATACCACTACCACCATAGCACCATACCACCATACCACTACCACCATACCACCATACCACCATACCCCCACCACTACCACCATACCACCATACCACCATAACACCATACCACCATACCACCATACCCCCACCACTAACACCATACCACCATACCACCATACCACCATAACACCATACCACCATCACACCATACCACTACCACCATACCACCATACCACCATCACACCATACCACTACCACCATACCGCCATACCACTACCACCATACCACCATACCACCATAACACAATACCATCATACCACCATAACACCATACCACCATCACACCATACCACTACCACCATACCACCATACCACCATCACACCATACCACTACCACCATACCACCATACAACTACCACCATACCACCATACCACCATCACACCATACCACCATACCACCACCACCTCAACCACCATGCCACCATACCACCATCACACCATACCACTACCACCATACCACCATACAACTACCACCATACCACCATACCACCATCACACCATACCACCATACCACCATACCACCACCACCACAACCACCATACCACCATAACACCATACCACCATACCACTACCACCATACCACCATCACACCATACCACTACCACCATACCACCATCACACCATACCACTACCACCATACCACTACCACCATACCACTACCACCATACCACCATAACACCATACCACCATACCACCACCACCACAACCACCATAACACCATCACACCATACCACTACCACCATCACACCATACCACCATCACACCATACCACTACCACCATACCACCATACCACCATAACACCATCACACCATACCACTACCACCATATCACCATACCACCATACCACCATCACACCATACCACAACCACCATGCCACCACCACCACCATACCACCATACCACCATACCACCATACCACCATCACACCATACCACCATACCATCATACCACCATACCACCATACCACCATCACACCATACCACAACCACCATGCCACCACCACCACCACAACCAACCTACCACGATAACACCATACCACCACAACCACCTGCCACCACTACCACCATACCCCATACCACCATACCACCATACCACCATACCACCATCACACCATACCACTACCACCATAACACCATACCACCATAGCACCATACCACTACCACCATCACACCATACCACTACCGCCATACCACTACCACCATCACACCATACCACCATACCACCATCACACCATCACACCATACCACCATACCACCATACCACCATACCACCATACCACCATGCCACCATCACACCATACCACTACCACCATACCACCATACCACCATAACACCATACCACCATAC
>NW_028160244.1:0-22500 GCF_964263955.1 Coregonus lavaretus | reverse complement strand
CATATCAAGTGGGATTATATGGTTTTAAAGGCAATTCAATTGTATCACATAAAAAATGAAATGACATGCAAAACAAAAAGTGTTATGTGTGATAGCCAATCTCTTGTAGCTCCTGATGCTAATGGGTTAGAGTAATATTCATGTCCAGTATGGTGCTACTCTGCTCCAGATAGAATAGTATTAATGTACAGTATATATCTGGTGCTAATCTGCTCCAGATATAATAGTATTAATGTACAGTATATATCTGGTGCTAATCTGCTCCATATATAATAGTATTAATGTAGAGTATGGAGCTGGTGCTACTCTGCTCCACATAGAATAGTATTAATGTACAGTTTGTAGCTTGTGCTACTCAGATTCAGATAGATACAAGGAGAGCAGAGCAGTGGATGTTTAATACATACAGGTATACCATTAGAATTGGCAAGTAGCTCTTCAAACGGTGTGGTTCATGACTTAACACGCCTTTGGCTCGGCAATAAAAGCCTTTGAATGCTCTTCTAGTCTCGCACATTGGAGTCTTTAGTGAGGAGAGGCTGATAATCCATCATCTGGTGGCAGAGGATTCTGACATCCCGTTTGTGTGAACGCTCTCCAGAGGATGTGACATCATTACATCCTTTATGTTAGTATGGACTTACGCCACAAATATCCCACGTGTTCAACTGAGAATTTATTAGTTGACATAAAACTCTCTTTCTCTCTCCCCTCCCCCCTGTCACAGGGTAATATATTATTCTCACATAAACCTTTGAACCTGCTTTTTCTAAAGGAAGGAAGGAATGGCAGAATGCCACATGTATAGGCAGTGTTGATTCAGCGCCACGTCAGAACTCTCTGTATAGGCAGTGTTGTTTCAGCGCCACGTCAGAACTCTCTGTTTAGGCAGTGTTGTTTCAGCGCCACGTCAGAACTCTCTGTATAGGCAGTGTTGTTTCAGCGCCACGTCAGAACTCTCTGTATAGGCAGTGTTGTTTCAGCGCCACGTCAGAACTCTCTGTATAGGCAGTGTTGTTTCAGCGCCACGTCAGAACTCTCTGTATTGGCAGTGTTGTTTCAGCGCCACGTCAGAACTCTCTGTTGATCCAGTAAATAGTCTGAAAGAGAAATATAGAGTACGAAAGTGCATGGCTCTTTTGTTTGTATTTGAAATGAGTGCTGGACTGCAACATGATAAATAAAACATCCCAATGAGAAATGGAGCTGAAACAAGCCCAGACCTGTGTATTTATAGCATGCAGAGTGACTTTTTCACACTGCTACCTCCAGATTAACCCATTATTGTAGCCAGGAAGAAAGAAGAGAGGAAGAGTAGGAGGAGGAGGAGAGGGAGGAGGAGGAGGAGGAGGAGGAGGAGGAGGAGGAGGAGGAGGAGGAGAGGGAGGAGGAGAGGGAGTAGGAGGAGGAGATGGAGTAGGAGTAGGAGTAGGAGTAGGAGTAGGAGTAGGAGTAGGAGGAGGAGGAGGAGGAGGAGGAGGAGGAGGAGGAGGAGGAGGAGGAGGAGGAGGAGGAGGAGAGGGAGGAGGAGAAAGAGGGTGGGGGAGGAGATGGAGTAGGAGGAGAGGGAGGAGGAGAAGAGGGAGGAGGAGAGGGAGTAGGAGAAGATGGAGTAGGAGTAGGAGAGGGAGGAGGAGAGGGAGTAGGAGGAGGAGAGGGAGTAGGAGTAGGAGAGGGAGGAGGAGGAGAGGGAGTAGGAGGAGAGGGAGGAGGAGAAAGAGGGAGGAGGAGGAGAGGGAGTAGGAGTAGGAGAGGGAGGAGGAGAGGGAGTAGGAGGAGGAGAGGGAGTAGGAGTAGGAGAGGGAGGAGGAGAGGGAGGAGGAGAGGGAGTAGGAGGAGAGGGAGGAGGAGGAGATGGTGTAGGAGTAGGAGAGGGAGTAGGAGGAGGAGATGGAGTAGGAGTAGAAGGAGGAGAGGGAGTAGGAGGAGGAGAGGGAGTAGGAGGAGGAAATGGAGTAGGAGTAGGAGAGGGAGGAGGAGGAGAGGGAGTAGAAGGAGGAAATGGAGTAGGAGTAGGAGAGGGAGGAGGAGGAGAGGGAGGAGGAGAGGGAGTAGGAGGAGGAAATGGAGTAGGAGTAGGAGAGGGAGGAGGAGGAGAGGGAGTAGAAGGAGAGGGAGGAGGAGGAGAGGGAGTAGGAGGAGGAGATGGAGTAGGAGTAGGAGGAGGAGGAGGAGGAGGAGGAGGAGGAGGAGGAGGAGGAGGAGGAGGAGGAGGAGGAGGAGGAGGAGAGGGAGGAGGAGGAGAGGGAGGAGTAGGAGGAGAGGGAGGAGGAGGAGAGGGAGGAGGAGGAGAAGAGGGAGTAGGAGGAGGAGGAGGAGGAGGAGGAGGATGAGGAGGAGGAGGAGGAGGAGGAGATGGAGGAGGAGGAGGATGAGGAGGAGGAGGAGGAGATGGAGGAGATGGAGTAGGAGTAGGAGTAGGAGTAGGAGAAGGAGAGGGAGGAGGAGAGGGAGTAGGATGAGAGGGAGGAGGAGGAGTGGGAGGAGGAGAGGGAGTAGGAAGAGGAGATGGAGTAGGAGTAGGAGAGGGAGGTGGAGAGGGATGAGGAGAGGGAGGAGGAGGAGAGGGAGGAGGAGGAGGAGATGGAGTAGGAGTAGGAGAGGGAGTAGGAGAGGGAGTAGGAGGAGGAGAGGGAGTAGGAGGAGGATAGGGAGGAGGAGGAGGAGATGGAGTAGGAGGAGATGGAGTAGGAGGAGGAGAGGGAGGAGAGGGAGGAGGAGGAGAGGGAGTAGGAGGAGGAGATGGAGTAGGAGGAGGAGAGGGAGTAGGAGGAGGAGAGGGAGTAGGAGGAGGAGAGGGAGTAGGAGGAGGAGAGGGAGTAAGAGGAGGAGAGGGAGGAGGAGGAGGAGATGGAGTAGGAGGAGGAGAGGGAGGAGAGGGAGGAGGAGAGGGAGTAGGAGAGGGAGTAGGAGAGGGAGTAGGAGGAGGAGATGGAGTAGGAGGAGGAGAGGGAGGAGAGGGAGGAGGAGAGGGAGGAGGAGAGGGAGTAGGAGAGGGAGTAGGAGAGGGAGTAGGAGGAGGAGATGGAGTAGGAGGAGGAGAGGGAGGAGAGGGAGGAGGAGAGGGAGGAGGAGAGGGAGTAGGAGGAGGAGAGGGAGTAGGAGTAGGAGAGGGAGGAGGAGAGGGAGGAGGAGAGGGAGTAGGAGGAGGAGAGGGAGTAGGAGGAGGAGAGGGAGGAGGAGGAGGAGAGGGAGTAGGAGGAGATGGAGTAGGAGGAGGAGAGGGAGTAGGAGGAGGAGAGGGAGTATGAGGAGGAGAGGGAGGAAGTGGAGATGGAGGAGGAGGAGGAGAGGGAGGTGAGGGAGGAGTAGGAGAGGGCGGAGGAGGAGGAGGAGGAGGAGGAGGAGGAGGAGGAGAAGAGGGAGTAGGAGGAGGAGATGGAGTAGGAGTTGGAGAGGGAGTAGATGTGATGGACGCAGAGCAGAAGTGTTTCACATTGGGTGGAGCGTATAATCAGGGAGCACTTGCGTTTTTAACTTTGCAGCTGGCCTCTCCTGGCACTCGTCAGCAGGTGTTTTGACTGGAGCATGGAGTTCTGCCGATGGTAATGTCAAGACACCAGAGAGAGCCCAAGGGAGCAGATGCATCGTTACCACAAAGATAAATGATTCCTCCCTCTCTTTTATCCTCTACCCCCACCTCCCTCTCTTCTCTCCCCTCCAGCTAATAGTAGCATGGGGTTCTCCGCAGAGGGTGTGCCTGAGGTGAGAGATGTGGTAACTACACAGACACGCACACACACACACACACACACACCCTTTGATATGGTCAAATCAGGTGGGAATGAGTCAGAGTTTAAGAACAACTCTCTTTGTATTTTAATCTTTCAAGGACCTCATGACACCACCAACTAATTCCTTGTACTTTCATTGAAAACTTTTTTTAAAAATGTGATTGTTATTAGATTTCCGAAACTATTTCACTATGCATAAACATGGTGCTCTTGTCACAGTGACTCAATCTAAGGAAAGTTTAATGACGTTTTAATTTTGACTAACTGCTTTTTATCCTTCAAGCAAAACAATCTGAGCATGTATCATATTAAACATTTTACCAGCTAAAATAGTATTTCACTTGTTGCCAAGCCACCATGAGGCAGTTATGACTCAGCTGAGAAGCATGATCTTGGCATTGGCATGAAGGTGTCCTAAAACAGCATTACACCTTTAATAGTGTTTACCACCACAAGAGACTATTTCACCACATAACAATACCTGACACCAGAAACATCAATAATTAAATATTGCATCTCCAATGTCTCCAAATTGAACATGTCTTTGTTTTCTTCAGGGTAGGGTGTGGTAGACAATGTGTTAAATAAGAGTTCAACCAGTTCAACTGTCAAGATATTGTCAGTGTTTCTGGATCAGATTCAACCATTGTTAGAATTTAAATTCAGAAAGGATTTTAATCTCATCCGTGATTAATTCTTCTGACACCTCAGGCGTCTATTCCAACTCATCTGGTGGGGGACACGGGTCACAGACTTCACAGTTCACATTCCCTTTTTCTCTTATTATTTTGTTCTCTCTTTCACTAAAACTCTGTCCTTCTAACCCAAGGCTAAATATCTGTCACCTTCCTACGCCCCATGAGGAATTACTCAACACTACTGGTTAGTTTATATTCATTGATCGCTGTCCTGGAAGGTGGAGTTTATTTTGGTCTTTTGCAGGTGTCATTAAAACAGGAAACAGTCATTTAAAACAAAATCCTGAAGCCCATGTGATAATTAGGTAAATAACCATCACACCATCTTATTGTGCCGTGGTAATGTCCGAAGCTGACAGAAGAATAAATGTTTTCTCTTATACAGAATATAAAGCTTTTTTTATACCGCCATCAAATTAATTTGAAAATGAACATGGTTCAAACCAGGCAGGATTGGCAGGTCACCACCACCTCTAGGGGGAATAGAAGCATTCAGTTGAAGACAGTGCTTCAGTGTCTGACACAACAACACCTACTGTTCAGCATTAACATTAAACGCCTACAATACAGCATTAACCACCTACAATACAGTATTAACATTAAATAATAGTACGCCATTTAGCAGACGCTTTTATCCAAAGCGCCTTACAGTCATGCGTGTATACATTTTTTATTTTTTGTGTGTATGGGTGGTCCCGGGGATCGAACTCACTACCTTGGCGTTACAAACGCCGTGCTCTACCAGCTGAGCTACAGAGGACCTACTCTACAGCATTAAGATTCAGCATTAACATTAAACACCTACTAAACAGCATTAACATTCAGTATTAACATTAAACACCTATGATACATCATTAACATTCAGCATTAACATTAAACACCTACAATACAGCATTAACATTCAGCATTAACATTAAACACCTACAATACATCATTAAAATTCAGCATTAACATTAAACACCTAATGTACAGCATTAACATTCAGCATTAACATTAATCACCTACAATACAATATTAACATTCAGCATTAACATTAAACACCTACAATACAGCATTAACATTCAGCATTAACATTTAACACCTGCAATACAGCATTAACATTCAGCATTAACATTAAACACCTACAATACAGCATTAACATTCAGCATTAACATTTAACACCAGCAATACAGCATTAACATTCAGCATTAACATTAAACACCTACAATACAGCATTAACATTCAGCATTAACATTTAACACCTGCAATACAGCATTAACATTCAGCATTAACATTAAACACCTACAATACAGCATTAACATTCAGCATTAACATTTAACACCTGCAATACAGCATTAACATTCAGCATTAACATTAAACACCTACAATACAGCATTAACATTCAGCATTAACATTAAACACCTACAATACAGCATTAACATTCTGAAAGAAACTGCGGTGCACTGTCCCTATTTTCGCAATTGATTAACCCACACCGTCATAATTGACAACTATGGTAAAAAGTCATCTTGTTCTCTTGACATCAAGTCAATGAATCAATCACATTTTATTTATGAAGCCCTTTTTACGTCAGCAGATGTCACAAAGTGCTATTAGGAAAACCAGCCTAAAACCCCCAAAAAGCAAGCAATGCAGATGTAGAGGCACTGTGGCTAGGAAAAACTCCCTACATAGGCAGAAACCTAGGAAGAAACCTAGAGAGGAACCAGGCTCTGAGGGGTGGCCAGTCCCCTTCTGGCTGTGCCCACTGTATAGCCCACGAAGATCTACTCCACTGCACGAGCCCGAGGGGGCGACAAACCAGACAGGAAGATACCATCAGTGACTCAAACCACTCAAGTGACGCACCCCTCCTAGGGACGGCATGGAAAGCACCAGTGACTCAGCCGCCATAATAGAGGCAGAGAATCCCAATGGAGAGACGGGAACCGGCCAGGCAGAGAGAGCAGGAGCGGTTTGTCGCTCCAGTGCCTTTCCGTTCACCTTCGCACCCCTGGGCCAGACTACACTCAATCATAGGACCTACTGAAGAGATGAGTCTTCAGTAAAGACTTAAAGGTGGAGACTGCGTCTCTCACATGGATAGGCAGACCATTCCATTAAAATTGAGCTCTGTAGGAGAAAGCCCTGCCTCCAGCTGTTTGCTTAGAAATTCTAAGGACAATAAGGAGGCCTGCATCTTGTGACCGTAGCGTACGTGTATGTATGTATGGCAGGACCAAATCAGAGAGATAGGTATGAGCAAGCCCATGTAGTGATTTGTAGGTTAGCAGTAAAACCTTGAAATCAGCCCTAGCCTTAACAGGAAGCCAGTAGAGAGGCTAGCACTGGAGTAATATGATCAAATTTTCTGGTTCTATTCAAGATTCTAGCAGTCGTGTTTAGCACTTAATGAAGTTTATTTAGTGCTTTATCCAGGTAGCCGGAGAGTAGAGCATTGCAGTGGTTTAATCTAGAAGTGCCAAAAGCATGGATTAGCCTTTCTGCATTATTTTTTGACAAAAAGTTTCAGATTTTTGCAATGTTACGAAAATGGAAAAAAGCGGTCCTTGAAATATTATTGATATGTTCGTCAAAAGAGAGATCAGAGTCCAAAGTAACGCCAAGGTCCTTCACAATTTATTTTGAGACGACTGTACAACCATCAAGATTAATTGTCAGATCGAACAGAAGATATCTTTGTTTCTTGGGACCTAGAACTAGCATCTCTGTTTTGTCCGAGTTTAAAAGTAAAACATTTGCTGCCATCCACTTCCTTGTATCTGAAACACAGGCTTCCAGGGTAGGACATTTTGGGGCTTCACCATGTTTCATCGAAAAGTAGAGCTGTGTGTCGACCGCATAGCAATGAAAGTTAACATTGTGTTTCCGAATGACATCACCAAGAGGTAAAATATGTAGTGGAAACAATAGTGGTCCTAAAACGGAACCTTGAGGAACACCAAAACGTACAATATATTTATCAGAGGACAAACCATCCACAGAGACGAACTGATATCTTTCCGACAGATACGATCTAAACCAGGCAAGAACTTGTCAGTGTAGACCAATTAAGGTTTCCAATCTCTCCAAAAGAGTGTGGTGATTGATGGTGTCAAAAGCAGCATTAAGGTCTAGGAGCTCGAGGACAGATGCAGAGCCTTGGTCTGACGCCATTAAAAGGTAATTTACCAGCCTTGGTCTGACGCCATTAAAAGGTAATTTACCACCTTCACGAGTGCGGTCTCAGTGCTATGAAGGGGTCTAAAACCAGACTGAAGCGTTTCGTAAACATCTTGTGTCTTCAGGAAGGCAGTGAGTTGCTGCACAATAGCTTTTTCCAGAACAATTGAGAGGAAAGGGAGATTCGATACAGGCCAATCATTAAAAAAAAACATTTTCTGGGTAAAAGTTTGGCTTTTTCAAGAGAGGCTTTATTACTGCCACTTTTAGTGAGTTTGGGCCACATCCAGTGGATAGGGAGCTGTTTATTATGTTCAACATAGGAGAGCCAAGCACAGGAAGTAGCTCTTTCAGTAGTTTAGTTGGAATAGGATCCAGTGTGCAGCTTAAAGGTTTAGAGGCCATGACTATTTTCATGAATGTGTGAAGAGATATAGGAGTCTGGAAGGGCCTCTAGGAATCTTTGGGTTGTCCGAGAATTTATAGTACGGCTTTTGATGGTCCTTGGTTGGGGTCTGAGCAGATTATTTGTTGCAATTGCAAACGTAATAAGATGGTGGTTCCGACAGTCCAGTCAAATGAAATCATAAATCTTTACTCCAGAGTGTGTGAGGTCATTATGTCTCATAAAGACAATTCCCCTCTGAGGAACTAGCTGTGGCTGTCAGATGAAACACATTAGATAACAAGTGGTCTTTTAATTTGGAGATCATGGTGAGGTTCTGGGTCAATACATTCTATAGTTATCCAGATTGTTGTGGTGTGTAATTTGACCTCCCTCGTCTTTGTCTAAACTCCCATTCTTTGAGCTGGTTGTGAAACCACTGAGGGTAAACAATCAGACGGGTTTTCCTGGATAGCGCCACTCTGATCTCTGATCTGAAGATGTGATAAAGGAGATAGATTCGGCTTTGTCAGGTTAGAAATTCTGTCTGACTGGAATCTAGACACACGTGCAGACATGCACAAACACACAGACCCACACACTGACACACACACAGACACACGCATGCACACACAATCACATACCCACACAGATCACCAGCAGAGATCAGACGTGATTTCCGAACATGGGGAATTAAAAAGGGAGAATGCTGGTTGGTTGAAATCAAAGCCGTGTGTGGTTCAGATGAAATTACTTATGATGATACACTCTGATCTTTTAAAGTATGGGATATCACAACCCCCCGACTTGAAGGATTTAGAATGTCAATCTGATAGGATGGGAAATAAAAGCCCTGGGAATGTGTGAAGGAGTTCTGAAGCAAAGGTCAACATGTACTCTTAACACAGGCATCTTAGATGGAGCATGACTAGGTTCCTTTTATACATGTTTTATTGGAGATTTTCTGATCTCCTAAAAATGTTCACAGCTCTGATTCCATTCTAAAGGCTTGTCGTAAACACGGTAAGGCAATTGCACCGCACGCAACCGCAGGGCTCTCCAGAGGGTGGTGCGGTCAGCCCAACACATCACCGGGGGCACACTGCCTGCCCACCAGGACATCAACAGCGGCCAGTGTCACAGGAAGGCCAAGAAGATCATCAAGGACCTCAGCCACCCGAGCCCCGGCCTGTTCACCCCGCTACCATCTAGAAGGTGGAGACAGTACAGGTGTATCAAAGCTGGGACCGAGAGACTGAGAAACAACTTCTATCTCCAGGCCATAAGACTGTTAAATAGGCACCACTAGCCGGCCTCCACCCAGTACCCTGCCCTGAATTTAGTCACTGTTACTAGCCGGCTACCACACGGTACTGTAGCACCTTAGAGACTGCTGCCCTATGTACAAGGTAATTCAACACTGGTCAATTTAATAGTGTTTACATACTGTTTTACCCACTTCATATGTATATACTGTATTATAAACTGGATGGTTCGAGCCCTGAATGCTTAATTCTAGTCAAGGCTCATCCTATATAACTACTGCTGTCCATTTCATATGTATATACTGTACTTTATTCTATGCAAAGCTGTCATCAAGGCAAAGGGTGGCTATTTGAGAAATCTCAAATATAAAATATATTTTGATTTGTTTAACACTTTTGTGGTTACTACATGATTCCATGTGTGTTATTTCATAGTTTTGATGTCTTCACTATCATTCTACAATGTAAAAAAATGTAAAAATAAAGAAAAACCCTTGAACGAGTAGGTGTGTCCAAACTTTTGACTGATGTAGTATAGTATATACTAACAGTGCCTCCGGAAAGTATTAAGACACCTTGACTTTTCAACATTTTGTTAGGTTACAGCCTTATTATAAAATTGATTAAATTGTTTTTTTCCCTCATCAATCTACACACAATACCCCATAATGACAAAGCAAAACCATGTTTTTAGACATTTTTGCTAATATATACAAAATAAAAAACTTAACATTTACATAAGTATTCAGACCCTTTACTCAGTACTTTGTTGAAGCACCTTTGGCAGCGATTACAGTCTCGAGTCTTGGGTATGACGCTACAAGCTTGGAACACCTATGTTTCGGGAGTTTCTCCCATTCTTTTCTGCAGATCCTCTCAAGCTCTGTCAGGTTGGATGGGGAGAGTTGCAGCACAGCTGTTTTCAGGTCTCTCCAGAGATGTTCGATCGTGTTCAAGTCCGGGCTCTGGCTGGGCCACTCAAGGACATTCAGAGACTTGTCCCGAAGCCACTCCTGCTTTTTCTTGGCTGTGTGCTTAGGGTCGTTGTCCTGTTGGAAGGTGAAGGTGGACCTTAAGCCCCAGTCTGAGGTCCTGAGCGCTCTGGAGCAGGTTTTCATCAAGGATCTCTCTGTACTTTGCTCCTTTCATCTTTCCCTCGACCCTGACTAGTCTCCCAGTCCCTGCCGCAGAAAAACATCCCCACAGAATGATGCTGCCACCACCATGCTTCACCATAGGGATGTTGCCAGGTTTCCTCCAGATGTGACGCTTGGCATTCAGGCCAAATAGTTCAATCTTGGTTTCATCAGACCAGAGAATCTTGTTTCTCATTGTCTGAGAGTCTTTAGGTGGCCTTTTGGCAAACTCCAAGCGGGCTGTCATGTGCCTTTTACTGAGGAGTGGCTTCCGTCCGGCCAATCTACAATAAAGGCCTGATTGGTGGAGTGCTGCAGAGATGGTTGTCCTTCTGGAAGGTTCTCCCATCTCCACAGAGGAACTCTAGAGCTCTATCAGAGTGACTTTTGGGTTCTTGGTCACCTCCCTGACCAAGGCCCTTCTCCCCCGATTGCTCAGTTTGGCCGGGCGGCCAGCTCTAGGAAGAATTTTGGTGGTTCCAAACTTCTTCCATTTAAGAATGATGGAGACCACTATGTTCTTGGGGACCTTCAATACTGCAGAAATGTTGTGGTACCCTTCTCCAGATCTGTGCCTCGACACAATCCTGTCTCTGAGCTCTACGGACAATTCCTTTGACCTCTTGGGTTGGTTTTTGCTCTGACATGCACTGTCAACTGTGGGACCTTATATAGACAGGTGTGTGCCTTTCCAAATCACGTCCAATCAATTGAATATACCACAGGTGTACTCCAATCAAGTTGTAGAAACTTCTCAAGGATGATCAATGGAAACAGGATGCACCTGAGCTCAATTTCGGATCTCATAGCAAAGGGTCTGAATACTTATGTAATTAAGGTATTTTTATTATTTATTTTTTATACATTTGCAAAACTTTATAAAAACCTGTTTTAGCTTTGTCATTATGGGGTATTGTGTGTAGACTGATGAGTATTTTTATTTATTTAATCCATTTTAGAATAAGGCTGTAATGTAACAAAATGTGGAAAGAGTCAAGGGTTCTGAAAACTTTCCGAAGGCACTGTATAATACATACTAACATTACTCATTGTGATATTTCTTTAGGCCAGGCACCAAACCCTCATAGAGTAATTGTATTCCATAATCATATCACAATCAACTTTAACCAGTTGAATGTAGACACAAATATAAGACGTTTGTGTAACAATTTTGGAAATATTTTATTAAAATATGCAAATGATGCAATATCTCATTTAATATGCACATATCTGCATTTCGCACACAAACAAAACATTTCTGGACACTGGATGAAGTCAGTCTAAATATTTTGGTTTAATTTTGCTAAGACTCTCCAGAACAAATACTTTGATCATCTTTCTATCTGTAAAGTACTAAAGACATGCACTTAAAATGCATTTCTGGCTCATTTTTCGAAGGAAAATTAGATCTAGAATATAAATTGTACAACATATGAACAATTCCCTTTGTGCAAGTCTGGAGAATATGTCTAAGGATAACCACACAAAATTATGTGCATGCAGATGCTTCGGAAGCTGAAAAAATGCATTGGTGTCTGACTTTCAGGAAATGGCAGTTAAAGACATGTACACTGAATTTAGACTACCACACGCCAAAAGCCTGTTTAGACCCAATCACCATCTCTTCAAACTAAGTTACTAAATATAGTCCAGTTTGTAATATTCTCTATGAAATGGGCTTTGTAGTGATCTTTGAAATTATTGATATATGTTTAAAGTGGTTAAATTCATGAAAATGTTGATGATGGTAGTATGTTAAACTAAAGAAAATATACATTTTCATCATGTTTTTTACATTTGTATGTAACTTAAAATAAATACTAACATTACAGTTTTTTACAATCACTTTGGAACTAATTTCAGAACCTTGACGTCATTTTTCAAAACTCTACACACAAATCTCACAACCAATGATCAAAATGCACATTTTTCAAAACTATAACACTTTTTTCAATTGCTTGGATACAATACACATAAAACTAAGATAATTTGTTCATTTAACAAAAATCACCTGTTCAATATGACACAACTTAACATCAAAGTACTACTATTTCAAAAGGCAATTCACACATTACATTTCAGATGAGTGTCTATTTATTTCATTACAATTATCCAACTATCAAGTGATACAACTGCTCAAAATGATAAGTAACTGTTGCATTACTCTTAATGCATAGTTGTATGGAAACAGACAAACAATATTCCATGTTTAGATCATAAAAGTTTCAAGATAACGAGATTCATTGTCACCAATTAGCGTGGAGCATGAACCAATTAGACTACATTATCTATGGATGTAATATTTCATCATCATTCTTTATCAGACACCGTTTCTATGGTCCCATGTACCACCTTTTCAGACTGTTTACAGTATTGACAGTACTGCACTGTATGGATGCAGGCCCTTGTAATTGCTTGTCCAATTCTGCCAACTCGTTACTGATGATTGAGTTCACATTGTGGAACGAGTATATAAAGAATTGATTGGGATCCACTTGCAACAACATAGCGATACGTACTGTAACATGGAGCCGGCAGGTGATCCAGGTCACAATAGAGGTCAAGCAGTGGTGGGAGGAAGACGAGAAAGACGTGTTGGTCAAAGGAATGGCAGGGGACAAGCACCCCTTCTGAGAGGTGGTCGTGGGCCTTGTTTGAGAGGTGTGGGGGAACGTGGTAGAGGACAAAGCCACGGACCAAGACAGCGGCAGCAACAGCAAAGAGTGTCCAATGAAATCCAAGCAATAGTTGTAGACCATGTCATAAATCATGGCATGACAATGACTGAGGCGGCCACAATGATACAACCAAACCTCAGAAGGTCAACCGTGGCCTCAATAATCACAACTTTCCGCAATGAGAACCGGTAAGTCGTCAGCATGCACTAAACCTTATGCTACTCTCAATTGTCAAATGACTGCATACCAATGTGTATCACAGAGTAGGTGATGTGACCAAGTGTAATGTTCCCTGTAGAATTGAGACTAGGTGAAATAGGGGGGCAGAGGCAAAATTCTGACTGACCAACAAGAGCAGGCTGTGGTCGATTTGGTTCGGGCCAGAAATGATATTAGCCTTACAGAAATTCGCCAGCATATCTTGGACAATGAAGACATGTTTAACAATGTGGAATCCATAAGTTTGCCGACTGTTGTACGCATGCTGAAAAGGCACCAGGTGTCTTTAAAACAACTATACCGTGTGCCTTTTGAAAGAAATGCAGACAGAGTGAAGCAAATGAGGACTGAGAATGTTCAGGTATGTTCAGTTTCAAGATGGCTGTTGTAATAAAATCCCTAATAATTCTACATTGTACAGTAATCAGTAAATCTCTTTCCAAAATGTATTTTTAGAGGGTGATGGAGCTGGATGCTGATGACAATCATCACAAATTCATATATTTGGATGAGGCAGGCTTTAACCTGGCCAAGACAAGGAGGAGAGGTCGGAATTTCATTGGCCAGCGGGCAACCATCCAAGTACCTGGAAAACGTGGGGCCAACATTACCATGTGTGCGGCTATATCAGAAGATGGTGTGGTGGGACGCAGACCTCGTATTGGATCATATAATGCAGCTCTCCTTGTAACCTTCCTTGATGAGCTCGATCAGGTCTGTAGAGCTGATGGCGTGACCTGTGTCATTGTGTGGGATAATGTCAGGTTCCACCATGCTCATATGGTGCAAGCATGGTTTCAGGCCCATGCACAATTTACCACCCTGTATTTACCCCCATACTCTCCTTTCCTTAACCCGATTTGAGGAATTTTTCTCCACATGGAGATGGAAGGTTTATGATAGGCGCCCTCATGAACAAGTCACTCTTCTCCAGGCCATGGATGACGCATGCAATGACATCACGGCAGACCAGTGTCGGGCCTGGATTCGCCATGCACAAAGGTTTTTTCCAAGATGTTTGGCTAATGAAAACACCCATTGTGATGTAGATGAGAACCTGTGGCCAAATCCACAAGACAGAGTTGATGAAAATGTAGAAGTACAGTAATCACTCCTATGTTTTGCTTTTTACAGTACAAGCAAGCAAGTTGAGGAACACTGCATTTGATGTTCTACAGTACTGTATTGTTTTTCATCAATATATTTCAGATTTTGTTCAATGATTCCACTGTGTCAGTAGTATTCTCTCTACCACTGCAGTACTTTTACAGGGATGTATTTACATGTAGTACCATAATGAAACATGTATCACCTATTTTGTACTACAATATTAAATGATTGTACGAACAATGACACAGTGAAACTATCGGTTGCTTGTGTGTGGGTGATCTAAATTAACGTTTCATTGGTATTTCACAATACATGTGTTTTTTGAACCAATGATTGTGCAAGTGCAATATTTCTTTAAAGACATGAAGCACAATGCAATGTTTTGAACATTGGACAGCCTGTGGTACAGGTGATGACCGTTTTGAGTTTTGTGTCTAGAGTTTTGAAATATGACATCAAGGTTCTGAAATTAGTGCCAAAGTGATTGTAAAAAAACTGTAATGGACGAAAATACCAACAAATCTCAAAATTGATAGGTAGATGCAAAAATGTCATTTCAGCCTGTGGTGCCTGGCATTAAGTTTTATTTATTGCTTTTGGATGTGTGTGTATTGTGCTGTATTGTTTTGTGTTATTATGTATTGTTTTGTATTTTTTCTATATTGTTAGGTATTGTTTGGTATTATTGCACTGTTGGAGCTAGAAACATAAGCATTTCGCTGCACCCGTGAAAACATCTTCAAAATGTGTGTACACATTTTTTTAATTTGTAATTTTATTTAGAAGAAGCCATTGTACATGTGCTTCTTTGGCAGTCAGCCCGAGTCCTTTATTTAAGATTGGAGCCACGTATCCCCTGAATGAATAATGAAAACATGTACTTGGAAGGAACACAGAGAAAACATTGAGAACCTGTTCTGATGGAACATAGGTTAAAAACATGGATGACCTTTACAAACCCCCCACTCCCGCTCTCTCCCCCCTCTCTTCGGTAACTCATGCCATCACCTCCATCTCCACAGGAAGAAGAGGTGATTGATAACTCACATTGGCCAATCAACGTGCAGCAAAAAAATATTTAGACAGATTTAGGCCTCATAAAAAGGCTACATCAGATATAATGCCTTTTGCCTGAAACTTTACAAACACACAGACTGTAGATGCAACTACCCACCCAAACACACGTACAGGCACATGCACTGACACACACATTCATTTACAGTAAACTTGTATTCCATGCTTTATTTTAATTGGTCAGCAGCATTAGTAATGATGCCTGTCTGTTATGATGCCAGCGTGTATGAAGGACCGGAATCCTTAATCAGTAGCCCATGCTTTGAGGTTGGACGTATGAGACAAGCTACTTTCAATGAGCTGCAATCAGCAGTTGGGTTGTGTATGTATTTAGTTATTTCTATCCAGGGGCAGAAATAATCAAGGCGCATACAGTTTTAGTAGTCTACCCCATGAAAATAATTGAATCAGGGTTTCCATTTAGCTAGTTATGAATGTGACACCCTGCCTTAATTGCATTGCCTTTGTGACACAGCAGCTGCGTTTATACGGGCAGCCCTATTCTGATATTTTTGGGCTGTCTCTGATATGCTTGGGCATTATGAACAGATGCCCCATCCCCATGTGCCAAATGTCCAGCCCATCCCTTGCCCACTGTATGGTATTTTATCTTATTGAATCCAGATAGACCAAAGACAATCCTGTAGGCAGCTCCCTGGTCTTCTTACCAGCACTTCCTCCACTGCAGGCTCCGTGCTGAGTAGAACAGTGGTGCTCACATTTCTGCCACAGCAGCAAGCCAAGCATCCCTCCCACTACCCGCCATGTTGTTGTTTGTAATATTTAGAGGGACTGGAGAAGTAAGCAACGCAGCTGAGTTCCAGCAGCTTTTCAACGGTCAGAGAGGAAATAGGTGTATCTGATTTGTGTGTTTAGTCAGCCCAGATAAACACACAGACAAATAGAGAGCAGGGGGAGTTAGAAGGGAACAGAAGGCCCTTACTGAGGGGGGAGTTGGAGTCATTCCTCTCTCTCTCTCTCTCTTTCTGTCACTTTCTCTCTCTCTCTCTCTCTCTCTCTCTCTCTCTCTCTCTCTCTCTCTCTCTCTCTCTCTCTCTCTCTCTCTCTCTCTCTCTCTCTCTCTTCTCTCTTTCTCTCTCTCTCTCTTTCTCTCTTTCGCTCTCTCTCTCCAAGCTCTAAAGGCGGGCAGATGCCTTATTTACATTTTCCATCAACTGTGTTTCAAATTATCCCGGAGCAGACTGCCGGCTAGTTGAACCGTGCAACCGCATCATTTTCCCCCTTGTCTCAAAACAAACATTTGATTGTTGTATCTGGAGGAAAGTTGTATAAAATCCTGCATTCTGCCCATTGTTTTGCTTACACTGGTTATGTAGTTATGGGAGTACTTTCCTCCAATCTGTGCTTCAACGGATTCCAATGGAACCCAATACAAATGTTGATCTCTCCCAGATCATGAAAAGAAAGAAAAATACACTGAAGGAAATCTGTTTGAAATGGTGGAGTAAAGACTACACTGAAGGGTTAACAAGGTTGTGGTGATTGGCACAATAACAAACAGTTTAATAATACTACAAATGACTTGGTTTATGCATCCTCTCTCTATACCCCTCTATACCCCTCTATCCTCTATCTATACCCCTCTATACCCCTCTATACCCCTCTATACCCTCTATACCCCTCTATCCTCTCTCTATACCCCTCTATACCCCTCTATACCCCTCTATACCCCTCTATACCCCTCTATACCCCTCTAACCCCTCTATACCCCTCTATACCCCCCCTCTATATCCCTCTATCCTCTATCTATACCCCTCTATACCCCTCTATACCCCCCTCTATATCCCTCTATCCTCTATCTATACCCCTCTATACCTCTCTATACCCCTCTATACCCCTCTATACCCCTCTATCCTCTCTCTATACCCCTCTATACCCCTCTATACCCCTCTATACCCCTCTACACCCCTCACTATACCCCTCTACACCCCTTAAAACCCTCTATACCTCTCTATACCCCTCTATACCCCTCTATACCCCTCTATACCCCCCTCTATAGCCCTCTATACCCCTCTATACCCCTCTATCCTCTCTCTATACCCCTCTAACCCCTCTATACCCCTCTATCCTCTCTCTATACCCCTCTATACCCCTCTATACCCCTCTATACCCCTCTATACCCCTCTATACCCCTCTATCCTCTCTCTATACCCCTCTATACCCCTCTATACCCCTCTATCCTCTCTCTATACCCCTCTATACCCCTCTCTATACCCCTCTATAACCCTCTATACCCCTATACCCCTCTATACCCCTCTATACCCCTCTCTATACCCCTCTATACCCCTCTATACCATCTATACCCCTCTATACCCCTCTATACCCCTCTCTATACCTCTCTATACCCCTCTATACCCCTCTATACCCATCTATACCCCTCTATACCCCTCTATACCCCTCTATACCTCTCTATACCCCTCTATACCCCTCTATACCCCTCTATACCTCTCTATACCCCTCTATACCCCTCTATACCCCTCTATACCCTCTCTATACCCCTCTATACCCTCTATATCCCTCTATCCTCTCTCTATACCCCTCTATACCCCTCTCTATACCCCTATATACCCTCTCTATACCCCTCTATACCCCTCTATCCTCTCTCTATACCCCTCTATACCCCTCTATACCCATCTATATCCTCTCTATACCCCTCTATACCCCTCTATACCCCTCTATACCCCTCTCTATACCCCTCTATACCCCTCTATACCCCTCTATACCCCTCTATACCCCTCTATACCCATCTATACCCCTCTCTATACCCCTCTATACCCCTCTATACCCATCTATACCCCTCTATACCCCTCTATACCCCTCTATACTCTCTCTAAACCTCTCTATACCCCACTATACCCCTCTATACCCCTCTATACCCCTCTATACCCCTCTATACCCCTCTATACCCCTCTCTATACCCCTCTATACCCTCTATACCCCTCTATACCCTCTATACCCATCTATACCCCTCTCTATACCCTCTATACCCCTCTATACCCATCTATACCCTCTATACCCCTCTATACCCCTCTATACTCTCTCTACACCCCTCTATACCCTCTATACCCCTCTATACCCCTCTCTATACCCCTCTATACCCCTCTATACCCCTCTATACCCATCTATCCTCTCTCTATACCCCTCTATACCCCTCTATACCCTCTATCCTCTCTCTATACCCCTCTATACCCCTCTATACCCCTCTATACCCATCTATACCCCTCTCTATACCCCTCTATACCCCTCTATACCCATCTATACCCCTCTATACCCCTCTATACCCCTCTATACTCTCTCTAAACCTCTCTATACCCCACTATACCCCTCTATACCCCTCTATACCCCTCTATACCCCTCTATACCCCTCTCTATACCCCTCTATACCCCTCTATACCCCTCTATACCCCTCTATACCCATCTAACCCCTCTCTATACCCTCTATACCCCTCTATACCCATCTATACCCCTCTATACCCTCTATACCCCTCTATACTCTCTCTACACCCCTCTATACCCCTCTATACCCCTCTATACCCCTCTCTATACCCATCTATACCCCTCTATACCCCTCTATACCCATCTATCCTCTCTCTATACCCCTCTATACCCCTCTATACCCTCTATCCTCTCTCTATACCCCTCTATAGCCCTCTATACCCCTCTGTACCCCTCTACCTCTCTCTACACCCCTCCATACCCCTCTACCTCTATCTATACTCTCTCTACACCCCTCTATACCCCTCTATCCTCTCTCTATACCCCTCTATACCCCTCTATACCTCTCTATACCCCTCTATACCCCTCTATACCCCTCTATACCCCTCTATACCCCTCTATACCCCTCTCTATACCCCTCTATACCCCTCTATAACCCTCTACCTCTCTCTACACCCCTCTATACCCCTCTATACCCCTATACCTCTCTATAACCCTCTATACCCCTCTATACCCTCTATACCCCTCTATACCCCTCTATACCCTCTATACCCCTCTCTATACCCCTCTATACCCTCTATACCCTCTATACCCCTCTATACCCTCTATACCCTCTATATACCCCTCTATACCCCTCTATACCCTCTATACCCCCTATATACCCCCTATACCCCTCTACCTCTCTCTACACCCCTCTAAACCCCATATACCCCTCTATACCCCTCTATACCCTCTATACCCCTCTATACCCTCTCTATACCCCTCTATACCCCTCTCTACACCCCTCTATAACCCCTATACCCCTCTATACCCCTCTATACCCCTCTATACCCCTCTATACCCTCTATAACCCCTCTATACCCCTCTACCTCTCTCTACACCCCCTCTATACCCCTCTATACCCCCTCTACCTCTCTCTACACCCCCTCTATACCCCTCTATACCCCTCTAACCCTCTATACCGCTCTATACCCTCTATACCCCTCTATAACCCTATATACTCTCTCTACACCCCTCTATACCCCTCTACACCCCTCTATACCCCTCTATACCCCTCTATACCCCTCTCTATACCCTCTATACCCCTCTATACCCCTCTACACCCCTCTATACCCCTCTCTATAACCCTCTATACCCCTCTATACCCCTCTATACCCCTCTATACTCTCTACACCCCTCTATACCCCTCTATACCCCTCTATACTCTCTCTATACCCTCTACACCCCTCTATACCCCTCTATACCCCTCTCTATACCCCTCTATAACCCCTCTATACCCATCTATACCCCTCTATACCCCTCTATACCCTCTATACTCTCTCTACACCCCTCTATACCCCTCTATACCCCTCTATACCCCTCTCTATACCCTCTATACCCCTCTATACCCCTCTATACCCATCTATCCTCTCTCTATACCCTCTATACCCCTCTATACCCCTCTATCCTCTCTCTATACCCCTCTATAGCCCTCTATACCCCTCTGTACCCCTCTACCTCTCTCTACACCCCTCATACCCCTCTACCTCTATCTATACTCTCTCTACACCCCTCTATACCCCTCTATCCTCTCTCTATACCCCTCTATACCCCTCTCTATACCTCTCTATCCCTCTATACCCCTCTATACCCCTCTATACCCCTCTATACCCCTCTCTATACCCCCTATACCCCTTTATACCCCTCTCCCTCTCTCTACACCCCTCTATACCCCTCTATACCCCTATACCTCCTCTATAACCCCTCTATCCCCTCTATACCCCTCTATACCCCTCTATACCCCTCTATACCCTCTATACCCCTCTCTATACCCCTCTATACCCCTCTATACCCCTCTATACCCCTCTATATACCCCTCTATACCCTCTATACCCCTCTATACCCCTCTATATACCCCCTATACCCCTCTACCTCTCTCTAACCCCTCTATACCCCTCTATACCCCTCTACCCTCTATACCCCTCTATACCCCTCTCTATACCCCTCTATACCCCTCTCTACACCCCTCTATAACCCTCTATACCCCCTATACCCCTCTATACCCTATACCCCTCTCTATACCCCTCTATACCCCTCTATACCCTCTACCTCTCTACACCCCTCTATACCCCTCTATACCCCTCTACCTCTCTCACACCCTCTATAACCCCTCTATACCCTTATAGCCCTCTATACCGCTCTATACCCCTCTATACCCTCTATGAACCCTATATACTCTCTCTACACCCCTCTATACCCCTCTACAACCCTCTACACCCTCTATACCCTCTATACCCCTCTATACCCCTCTATACCCTCTATACCCCTCTATACTCCCTCTATACCCCTCTCTATACCCCTCATACCCCTCTATACCCCTCTATACCCCTCTATACCCCTCTATACCTCTCTACACCCCTCTACCCCTCTAACCCCTCTATACTCTCTCTATACCCCTCTACACCCCTCTATACTCCTCTATACCCCTCTATACCCCTCTATACCCCTCTATACTCCTCTACACCCTCTATACCCCTCTATACCCCTCTATACTCTCTCTACACCCCTCTATACCCCTCTATACCCCTCTATACTCTCTCTAAACCCCTCTATACCCTCTATACCCCTCTATACCCTCTCTATACCCCTCTACACCCCTCTATACCCTCTATACCCCTCTATACCCCTCTATACCGCTCTATACCCCTCTATACCCCTCTATACCCCTATATACTCTCTCTACACCCTCTATACCCCTCTACACCCCTCTATACCCCTCTATACCCCTCTATACCCTCTCTATAACCCTCTATACCCCTCTATACACCTATACCCCTCTATACCCCCTCTCTATACCCTCTATACCCCTCTATACCCCTCTATACCCCTCTATACCCTCTATACCTCTCTACACCCCTCTATACCCCTCTATACCCCTCTATACTCTCTCTATACCCCTCTACACCCTCTATACCCTCTATACCCCTCTATACCCTCTAACCCTCTACCCTCGATACCCTCTATACCCCTCTATACTCTCTACACCCCTCTATACCCCTCTATACCCCTCTAACTCTCTATACCCTCTAACCCCTCTATACCCTCTATACCCCTCTATACCTCTCTAACCCCTCTATACCCCTCTATACCCCTCTCTATACCCCTCTATACCCCTCTAACCCTCTATACCCCTCTATACCCCTCTCATACCCCTCTAACCCCTCTATACCCCTCTATACCCCTCTATACCCCTCTATCCCCTCTATACCCTCTATACCCCTCTATACCCCTCTATACCCCTCTATACCCCTCTATACCCCTCTATACCCTCTATACCCCTCTATACCCTCTATAACCCCTCTATACCCTCTATACCCCTCTATACCCCTCTATACCCCTCTATACCCCTCTATACCCCTCTATACCCCTCTATACCCTCTATACTCTCTCTACACCCCTCTATACCCCTCTATACCCCTCTCTATACCCCTCTATACCCCTCTATACCCTCTATACTCTCTCTACACCCCTCTATACCCTCTCTACACCCCTCTATACCCCTCTATACCTCTCTCTACACCCCTCTATACCTCTCTACCTCTCT
>NW_028160245.1:0-50091 GCF_964263955.1 Coregonus lavaretus | reverse complement strand
CACATTTCAGAATGTGTCAACCACTTGTTTCCAATCTCTCCTTAATCTGTGTCCATATAGGAGTTATTGTATATATGAGAGACAGAGAGCGAGAGAGAGTGTGTGTGAAGAGGAGGAGGACACACACACTCATTGTGTTATGGAGCTCCTCATGTTGCTGTGATGAATGACGTCTCTAGGGTCTCTCCTCCCATCTGTTTGTCCCTCCATCCCTTCCTCTCTCTGTATCTCTCACTCTCTCTTCACCTCTTTGTCCCTGTCTCTTCCCTCCCTTATTCTTCTCTCTCCCCCTCCATTTCTGTTGCGCACTTTCTCCTTTCACCCCAAAGAGATATAAATCCACTCAGAGATAGCAATGTGTGTGTGTGTTTGTATGTGTGTGTTTGTATGTGTGTGTGATAAATAAAACAGTTCAGTAGTGACATATGGGTCTAAGCACGAAACTACGCATACTAATGATGACAGGCCAGAAAGAGGAACATCAGGAGTGTGTTTCATCATGTTCTATTTTCTGCTGAACATGGGCTCCCGAGTGGCGCAGCGGTCTAAGGCACTGCATCTCAGTGCTTGAGGCGTCACTACAGACCCCCTGGTTCGATTCCAGGCCGTATCACAACCGGCCGTGATTGGCAGTCTCATAGGGCGGCGCACAATTGGCCCAGCGTCGTCCGGGTTTGGCCGGTGTAGGCAGTCATTGTAAATAAGAATTTGTTCTTAACTGACTTGCCTAGTTAAATAAAGGTTAAATAAAATAAAATAAATAAAAAAAGAAGCCAGGGAAAGCACAATCACTCATTACCACACACCCACCCTCCCTGTATCTTACCTGTGTGAGAGAGCATTCCAGGTGACAGTAGGCCGTGAACCCCAGGGTGGAGAAGACTGGAGCTTTCCTGAATCCCTCCCCCAACAGAGCGCTTCGGAGGGCGGCCCGGACGAGAGCTGAGCGACGGGGGAGAAGGGGAGAGAATTTGAGGTAACGGCTATATCTAAGATGGCATAGCAGAGCGGTCGTGTATTATGTTGTGTAAATAGGCAGTTTTCTTGTTTTTTTGTCTTTTTCGTATATATTTCTCTCTCACTTTCCATCCTTAACTAAATTTACTTTCCTGCAACCCGCCTCACCCAATGTGGAACGGATTCTATTATTTCTTCATACTTTTTTTATCAAGAACCCACGGCTGAAACTAGCCAGCTAGCCAGCTAACTAGCTACTTGCTATTAGCCACCGTTAGCGGTCTTCACCATTGTCCGTGGCCTGCACTTCCTACCAGCCAGCTCTAGCCTGGACAATTATCGGACAGTCTGCACAGCGTGCTATCGACCCAGAGCATTTTGGATTTTCTGCCGGAATCACTGAATCACTGGACCTTAACACGGATCATCACAACTAGCTAGCTGCAACCGAATGGCTGTTGTTGTTGGCTAATCACCACTTGTCCCAAGGCTAGCACCAGTTAGCCTTGAGCTAGCCTCGAGCCAGGCCCATCTCCCGGCTATCCGCCTCTCTGTCAACAAGACGGGACCTCCTAGTGTCGACACGGAGCCCCGCCGATCCATCACGACTGGTCTGCCGACGTAATCGTCTGATGTGGTTTCAACAGGCTTCCCGTTGCGACGACCACGATGATCCATCTGCTAGCCCCGGCCCGCTAGCACGCACAATCAACAGCCGTGCCTCCTGCTCACCTGTGCTGTAGCAGCCTACGAACTGCTCCCGGACTTACCTATTGCTGTTCACTGGACCTTATGATCACTCAGCTACACATCTGATGCCCGCTGGACTGTTCCTTTACACGGTACCCTGTCTTGTTTATCTGTTTAGCCTCAGCCCAAACTTTCGTCGCCATGACCAGCTGTTGTCTTAGCCCTCTCGAATAACACCTGTGATTGTGTTATGCTTCTCTCCCATGTCAATAGGTCTTGCCTATTGCTGTTTGGGTTAGTTGTTATTGTAATATTTCACTGTAAAGCCCCCAGTCCCGCTCAACCTGCCTCAGATAGCTTCTTTGTCCCACCCCCCATACACGCGGAGACCAGCTCAATCGGTACCTCCGGTGATGCTATCGCTTTCATCGTTACCCAATGCTTAGGTGTACCTGCACTTTCCTCATATCCTTCCATATCCTTGTCTGTACATAATGCCCTGAATCTATTCTACAATGCCCGGAAATTGGCCCCGTTTATTCTCTGTACCCAACGCACTAGAAGACCAGTTCTTAAAGCCTTTAGCCGTATCCTTATTCTATTCCTCCTCTGTTCCTCTGGTGATGTAGAGGTTAACCCAGGCCCTGTAGCCCCCCAGTATCACTCCTACTCCCCAGGCGCTATCATTTGTTTACTTTTGTAACTGTAAAAACCTTGGTTTCTTGCATGTTAACATCAGTAGTCTCCTCCCTAAGTTTGAGTTGTTCACTGCGTTAGCACACTCCGCCAACCCTGATGTTCTAGCAGTGTCTGAATCCTGGCTTAGGAAGGCCACCAAAAATTCAGAAATTTCCATCCCGAACGATAACATTTTCCGTCTAGATAGAACTGCCAAAGGGGGCGGAGTTGCAATCTACTGTAGAGATAGCCTGCAGAGCTCGATCATACTATCCAGGTCTGTGCCCAAACAGAAATAAGTCTCTCACTGTTTCCGCTTGCTACAGACCCCCCTCAGCCCACAGTTGTGCCCTGGACACCATATGTGAATTGCTTGCCCCCCATCTATCCTCAGAGTTCGTACTGCTTGGTGACCTAAACTGGGATATGCTTAACACCCCGGCCGTCCTACAATCTAAACTAGATGCCCTCAATCTCACACAAATTATCAAGGAACCTACCAGGTACAACCCTAAATCCGTAAACATGGGCACCCTCATAGATATCATCCTGACTAATTTACCCTCTAAATGCACCTCCGCTGTCTTCAACCAGGATCTCAGCGATCACTGCCTCATTGCCTGCGTCCGTAATGGGTCCGTGGTCAAACCACCCCTCATCACTGTCAAACACTCACTAAAACACTTCAGCGAGCATGCCTTCCTAATTGACCTGGCCCGGGTATCCTGGATGGATATTGACCTCATTCCGTCAGTAGAGGATGCCTGGATGTTCTTCAAAAAGTGCTTTCCTCTCCATCTTAAATAAGCATGCCCCATTCAAAAAATTCAGAACTAAGAACAGATAAAGCCCCTGGTTCACCCCAGACTTGACCAGCACAAAAACATCCTGTGCCGTACTGCATTAGCATCGAACAGCCCCCGCGATATGCAACTTTTCAGGGAAGTCAGGAACCAATATACACAATCAGTTAGGAAAGCAAAGGCTAGCTTTTTCAAAGAGAAATTTGAATCCTGTAGCACTAACTCCAAAAAAATGTGTGACACTAAAGTCCATGGAGAATAAATGCACCTCCTCCCGGCTACCCACTGCACTGAGGCTAGGAAACACTGTCACCACCGATAAATCTACGATAATCGAAAATTTCAATAACCATTTTGCTACGGCTGGCCATGCTTTCCACCTGGCTACCCCTACCCCTGCCACCAGCTCTGCACCCTGCGCTGCAACTTGCCCATGGCCCCCCCGCTTCTCCTTCACCCAAATTCAGACAGCTCATGTCCTGAAAGAGCTGCACAATCTGGAACCCTACAAATCATCTGGACTAGACAATCTGGACCCTTTCTTTTCTAAAATTAGCCTCCGAAATTGTCGCAACCACAATTACTAGCCTGTTCAACCTCTCGTATCATCTGAGATCCCCAGAGATTGGAAAGCTGCCGCGGTCATCCCCCTCTTCAAAGGGGGTGACACTCTAGATCCAAATTGTTACAGACCTATATCCATCCTAACCTGCCTTTTGAAGTATTTGAAGGCCAACAAACAGATCACCGACCACTTCGAATCCCACCGTACCTTCTCCGCTATGCAATCTGGTTTCCGAGCTGGTCATGGGTGCACCTCAGCCACGCTCAAGGTCCTAAATGATATAATAACCGCAATTGATAAAAGACAGTACTGTGCAGCCGTCTTCATCGACCTGGCCAAGGCTTTTGACTCTGTCAATCACTGCATTCTTATTGGCAGACTAAATAGCCTTGGTTTCTCAACTGACTGCCTCGCCTGGTTCACCAACTACTTTTCAGATCGAGTTCAATGTGTCAAATCGGAGGGCCTGTTGTCTGGACCTCTGGCAGTCTATGGGGGGTGCCACAGGGTTCAATTCTCGGGCCGACTCTATTCTCTGTGTATATCAATGATGTTGCTCTTGCTGCTGGTGACTCTCGGATCCACCTCTACGCAGACGACACCATTTTGTATACATCTGGCCCTTCATTGGACACTGTGTTAACAAACCTCCAAACGAGCTTCAATGCCATACAACACTCCTTCTGTGGCCTCCAACTGCTCTCGGCGGGTCTGACTTGAATATGTGGACAACTACAAATACCTAGGTGTCTGTTTAAACTGTAAACTATCCTTCCAGACTCACATTAAGCATCTCCAATCCAAAGTTAAATCTAGAATTGGCTTCCTGTTTCGCAACAAAGCCTCCTTCACTCATGCTGCTAAACATGCCCTCGTAAAACTGACTATCCTACCGATCCTTGACTTCGGCGATGTCATTTACAAAATAGCTTCCAACACTCAACTCAGCAAATTGGATGTAGTCTATCACAGTGCCATCCGTTTTGTCACCAAAGCCCCATATACTACCCACCGTTGTGACCTGTACGCTCTCGTTGGCTAGCCCTCACTACATATTCGTCGCCAAACCCACTGGCTCCAGGTCATCTATAAATCACTTCTAGGCAAATCCCTGCCTTATCTTAGCTCATTGGTCACCATAGCAACACCCACCCGTAGTATGCGCTCCAGCAGGTATATCTCACTGGTCATTCCCAAAGCCAACACCTCCTTTGGCCGCCATTCCTTCCAGTTCTCTGCTGCCAATGACTGGAACGAATTGCAAAAATCTCTGAAGCTGGAGACACTTATCTCCCTCACTAACTTTAAAGCATCAGTTGTCAGAGCAGCTTACCGATCACTGCACCTGTACACAGCCCATCTGTAATTAGCCCACCCAACTACCTCATCCCCATATTGTTATTTACATTGTTATTTATTTTGCTCATTTGCACCCCAGTATCTCTATTTGCACATCATCTCTTGCACATCTATCACTCCAGTGTTAATACTAAATTGTAATTATTTTGCACTATGGCCTATTTATTGCCTTACCTCCATAACTTACTACATTTGCACACACTGTATATAGATTTTCTATTTTCTATTGTGTTATTGACTGTACGTTTTTTGTTTACCCCATATGTAACTCTGTGTTGTTGTTGTTGTTTTTAAATTGCACTGCTTTTGTCGCTGTTGTAAATGAGAACTTGTTCTCAACTGGCTTAAATAAAAGGTTAAATAAATACAAAATAAATACATGATGTGTGTCTTGTCTCTCAAAGCTCCTTATTTGACAAATAATTCCCTGTCAGAAAAAACAGACAGTCTCCTCCCCCCCGTCTTTGTCTCCTCCCCCCGTCTTTGTCTCCTCCCCCCCCGTCTTTGTCTCCTCCCACCCCGTCTTTGTCTCCTCCCACCCCGTCTTTGTCTCCTCCCCCCCCCGTCTTTGTCTCCTCCCCCTGGTTAAATAAAAAGGTGAAATAAAAAAATAAAAGACACAAAAGAATGAGAGGAGACTCTCTCTCTGACTTTGGAGAACCATCTGTTACAGCTATCCTGTAACTATCCCTACTGAGACTCTAGCCTCTCCCCTGTGTATGGGTCCACCTCTTCGTTCTACAGTAATGACCGCAGCAGTAACAGAGAGAGAGGACCCCATTGACAGGGATGAATGATCAGCATATAGCAACCTTTCCACACACACACACACACACACACACACACACACACACACACACACACACACACACACACACACACACACACACACACACACACACACACACAATCCCGTGGAGGCATGGAAAGCTTTAGTGATTCACGGACTCTCCACTAACCTGCTTGACAAACTTATTTGGCACAGAGGGGCAGACACACACAAAAAGCAGCAGGGTAGTTTATCATTCCATGGAAAAGTCAATAACAAAAGAGAGGAGGGAGAGAGAGTGAAGAGGGCAGAGGGTCAATATCCCTTCTGTTAGATTAAGAGCCCTCTCTCAGAAACAACAGGTCTATATTCTCACAAAAACAACAGGTCTCTAATATCTCAGAAACAACAGGTCTCTAATATCTCAGAAACAACAGATCCCCCTTTCTTCCCTCCTTCATGATGATGTCATTCTACGCTCCAATGGGATTTGACATCTTATTGATTTAAGTCTCACTCACTCACTCACTCACTCAAAAAGGAGTGTTCTACGGAACGGCAGCCAAGAGGAAAATAAACATCCATCCCTCTCCTCCCCTCACTCCTCCCCTCTCTCCTCCCCTCTCTCCTCCCCTCTCTCCTCCCATCCATCCATCCATTCCTCTCTTCCACTCCCTCCCTCCTCCCTTCTTTCTCCAGACAGGTGCAGAGCAGGGACAAAAACACTCCTGAATATTTAACCTTGTTTGATTAAATATTAAATCATGAACCACTGACTGTCTGTAAAACTGGGCAATGTGGTTACCGTGTGGGTTACCGTGTGGGTTACCGTGTGGGTTACCGTGTGGGTGTGTGTGTTTACCAGGTATTGATGCTTTAAGCCATGACAAAAACAAACATCTTCACACGTGTGTGTGTGTGTGTGTGTGTGTGTGTGTGTGTGTGTGTGTGTGTGTGTGTGTGTGTGCGCGCGCGAGTGCATGTGTGTGTGTGTGTGTGAGAAAGAAAATGCGAGAGAGTTGATGAAAGTTTGAGTTCAACACATTCCTGATGTCTATTAATCAGCTGACTGGTTGAATCGTTCCCCAGTCCTCTCTCTCCTAGCCCCCCCCCTCCTCACCATCCCTCATACTCTCCCTCCCAGCCCTCATACTCTCCCTCCCAGCCCCCCCTCCTCACCATCCCTCCATCCCCTCTCTCTCGTAATGTAAATGTGGTGATCGCTCCTGTCACCCCAAGGACACCCTTCCTCCTCCATCCCTCTTTATTCTACTATTCCCTTTCCTCCTGAAACATCTCTCTCTCTCCCTCTCTCTATCTCTCCATCCTCCTCTCCAACTCAATCTTCTCCCCTCTTTCTCTCTCCATCCTCTCTCTCCACCTCTCTTCCTCTCCCCCTCTCTCTCCCCCCTCTCTTTCCATATCTCTCCTTCCTCTCCCCTCTCTCTCTCTCTCTCCCTCCCCCTTGCTCTCCCTCGCTCTCCCTCTTTGTCAAAGAAGTGGGGCAAACAGAGGACACCTGCAATCCAATAAAACAGCTGGAGTGTGTGTGTGTGAAGCGCAGAGTCAACAGAAACAGCTATGTCTCTAAGCCTGACAGTAATGTCATAGAGAGGGAGGGAGAGCGCGACAGAGCAAGAGAGGGAAAGCGGGAGGGAGATAGAGAAAGAGAGAGAGGGGGTGAAAAGGGAAGGGGGGGAAAGAGGGAGACAGAGAGAGAGAGACAGAGAGGAGAGAGAGAGAGAAAAAGCTGGAGAACCAGGGTGAACACATACTACTTTCCCAGACACAGTCATTACGGCTTTCACCAGAATGACAATTACACACTCAGAAACATAACTCATTTCAGTTTTCACAGGAATCATAACATGTCCCATCAATCATTAAAAACACATCTGACAGAACACACACAAACACACACATTCTTAGTGCACAGATGAGTAAGAAAGCCTGATGTCACACAGAGAGAGAGAGAGAGAGAGAGAGAGAGAGAGAGAGAGAGAGAGAGAGAGAGAGAGAGAGAGCGAGAGAGAGAGAGGGAGAGGAGAGAGAGGAGAGAGAGACAGAGATATATATATATATAGCGAGAGAGAGAGAGAGAGAGAGAGAGACAGACAGAGAGAGAGAGAGAGCGAGAGAGAGGGAGAGGAGAGAGAGAGAGAGGAGAGAGAGAGAGAGGAGAGAAAGAGGGCGAGAGGAGAGACAGAGATATATATATATATATATAGCAGAGAGAGAGAGAGAGAGAGAGAGAGAGAGGAGAGAGGATGAGAGGAGAGAGAGAGAGCGAGAGAGAGAGCGAGAGAGAGCGAGAGAGAGAAAGAGGAGAGAGAGAGAGAGAGAGAGAGAGAGAGAGGAGAGAGGATGAGAGGAGAGAGAGAGAGCGAGAGAGAGAGAGCGAGAGAGAGCGAGAAAGAGGAGAGAGAGAGAGAGAGAGAGAGCGAGAAAGAGGAGAGAGAGAGAGAGAGAGAGAGAGAGAAGCAGGCTGGCATTCTGGTCTGCCAGTTATAAAGTGAGATAAGAACAAGCTAACTGTAGCTGACATGATTATGACCATTTGATGTATGGCATAATTACTATATGTTATGAGGGTTTATTACATATGAGGTGGTTTATTTATCAGTAGTGTCATAAAGCATTAGGACTGATGCACACTGAACTGCGATATGCTATTACTGTCAAATAGGATTAAACTGTTGGCTTCAGTTGTTAGCTAACTCTTTATACAACTGTTCTACTCATGGAGAGGGAAGTTATATGACACTACAGCTAATGTATCTAGCAAATATTTTATGATGAATTATGTCATGCAGTATTGCAACAAATTACAAGGACTCTCTCGCTCGCTCCCTCCCTCCATCTAATGTTCCTTGCAGATATGAATGCTGATGCATGAGGTCATGCTGTTTTAACGAACGCTTTCTAAAACGTAGTGTTGCCCCAACTGTGACCATAGAAATAGAATGTGACATGCCTGACTCATTGTGACATCACAACATTCCCATTCAGTCGGACTCTGACTAGCCTTTGTGACATCGGAGTCCCCCTGTCCCCACGGTGATATCATCTACAGTCTGTCTGAATTGAAGAGAGACAGAGAGAGGGGGGAATAAACCGAGGGAGGTAGCTAAGGAGGTGAAAGGGAGATATGTAGAAGGGGGAGAGGGAGGGAGGGAGGGAGGGAGGGAGGGAGGGAGGGAGGGAGGGAGGGAGGGAGGGGTGAAGAGAAAGAAAAATGTTCTGCTGGGTTTGTAGGTCAACCAAAACAAAAGTAAATAAACGTGGGACACACACACACACACACACACACACACACACACACAGAGATACAGTGGGGGAAAAAAGTATTTAGTCAGCCACCAATTGTGCAAGTTCTCCCACTTAAAAAGACGAGAGAGGCCTGTAATTTTCATCATAGGTACACGTCAACTATGACAGACAAAATGAGGAAAAAAAATACAGAAAATCACATTGTAGGATTTTTTATGAATTTATTAAAAAATTATGGTGGAAAATAAGTATTTGGTCAATAACAAAAGTTTCTCAATACTTTGTTATATACCCTTTGTTGGCAATGAGACAGGTCAAACGTTTTCTGTAAGTCTTCACAAGGTTTTCACACACTGTTGCTGGCATTTTGGCCCATTCCTCCATGCAGATCTCCTCTAGAGCAGTGATGTTTTGGGGCTGTCGCTGGGCAACACGGACTTTCAACTCCCTCCAAAGATTTTCTATGGGGTTGAGATCTGGAGACTGGCTAGGCCACTCCAGGACCTTGAAATTCTTCTTACGAAGCCACTCCTTCGTTGCCCGGGCGGTGTGTTTGGGATCATTGTCATGCTGAAAGACCCAGCCACGTTTCATCTTCAATGCCCTTGCTGATGGAAGGAGGTTTTCACTCAAAATCTCACGATACATGGCCCCATTCATTCTTTCCTTTACACGGATCAGTCGTCCTGGTCCCTTTGCAGAAAAACAGCCCCAAAGCATGATGTTTCCACCCCCATGCTTCACAGTAGGTATGGTGTTCTTTGGATGCAACTCAGCATTCTTTGTCCTCCAAACACGACGAGTTGAGTTTTTACCAAAAGTTCTATTTTGGTTTCATCTGACCATATGACATTCTCCCAATCCTCTTCTGGATCATCCAAATGCACTCTAGCAAACTTCAGACGGGCCTGGACATGTACTGGCTTAAGCAGGGGGACACGTCTTGCACTGCAGGATTTGAGTCCCTGGCTGCGTAGTGTGTTACTGATGGTAGGCTTTGTTACTTTGGTCCCAGCTCTCTGCAGGTCATTCACTAGGTCCCCCCGTGTGGTTCTGGGATTTTTGCTCACCGTTCTTGTGATCATTTTGACCCCACGGGGTGAGATCTTGCGTGGAGCCCCAGATCGAGGGAGATTATTAGTGGTCTTGTATGTCTTCCATTTCCTAATAATTGCTCCCACAGTTGATTTCTTCAAACCAAGCTGCTTACCTATTGCAGATTCAGTATTCCCAGCCTGGTGCAGGTCTACAATTTTGTTTCTGGTGTCCTTTGACAGCTCTTTGGTCTTGGCCATAGTGGAGTTTGGAGTGTGACTGTTTGAGGTTGTGGACAGGTGTCTTTTATACTGATAACAAGTTCAAAGAGATGCCATTAATACAGATAACGAGTAGAGGACAGAGGAGCCTCTTAAAGAAGAAGTTACAGGTCTGTGAGAGCCAGAAATCTTGCTTGTTTGTAGGTGACCAAATACTTATTTTCCACCATAATTTGCAAATAAATTCATAAAAAATCCTACAATGTGATTTTCTGGATTTTTTTCCTCAATTTTTCTGTCATAGTTGACGTGTACCTATGATGAAAATTACAGGCCTCTCTCATCTTTTTAAGCGGGAGAACTTGCACAATTGGTGGCTGACTAAATACTTTTTTTCCCAACTGTATGTACAAACACATGATGCGTTCTGGATGCTTTGTCATCATCAAGTGGGTCAACACGCACAAATTAATTCCTGGGTGTATTGTTGTCAGTGGTTAGCCTGCAGGGATAGACAGAACTCTGGAGAGAGAAAAAGAGACAGCTGGGGCATGAAATCAGAGAGAGAGAGAGAGAGAGAGAGAGAGAGAGAGAGAGAGAGAGAGAGAGAGAGACAGACAGACAGACAGCTGGGGCATGAAATCAGAGAGAGAGAGAGAGGAGGAGGGGGGTCACAGGGCGAGAGACCGAGAGAAAGACAGAAAGGAGCGGGGGGGGGGGGGGGGGGGGGGTCACAGAGAGACCTAAAATCTTTTCATTGTCTGAGTTCAATAGGGTGAGAATGAGAGACAGAGACAGAGAGCGACAGAGAGACAGAGACAGAGAGAGAGAGAGACACACAGAGAGAGAGAGAGAGAGAGAGAGAGATGAATGGAAGAGAAATAATGTGAGTGAAAGACAAGTAGCATCTCACATCACGGTTGATAAACAACAGGTGTAGACTAATCGGTGAAATGCTGACTTACGGGCCCTTCCCAACAATACACAGAGAGAGAGAGAAAATAGAAAATTAATCACACCAGGAATAAATACATAATGAGTAATGATTACATGACTATATACACACGGGGTACCAGTACCGAGTCGATGTGCAGGATATGAGGTAATAGAGGAAGATATGTATATATAGGTAGGGGTAAAGTGACAGATAATTAACAGTAGCAGCAGAGTCAAAAGAGTTAGTGCAAAAAGGGTCAAAGCAGATAGTTAAATAGTTAACCAAATAGATACCCGGACTAACTATTTAGTAGTCTTATGGCTTGGGGGGGGGGGGGGGGGTAGAAGCTGTTCAGGGTCCTGTTGGTTCCAGACTTGGTGCATCGGTAAGCGCTTGCTGTGCGGTAGCAGAGAGAACAGTCTATGGCTTGGGTGGCTGGAGTCTTTGACCATTTTTAGGGCCTACCTCTGACACCGCCTGGTATAGAGGTCCTGGATGGCAGGAAGTGATGTACTGGGCCGTACGCACTAACCTCTGTAGCACCTTGCAGCCAGTGACGCAGCCAGTCAAGATACTCTCAGTGGTGCAGCTGTATAACTTTTTGAGGTTCCAAATCTTTTGAGCCTCCTGAGGGGGAAGAGGCACTGGTTCATCAGTGTGACCCAAACCTAATTCAGTAGAGCTGTCTGACGCAGGCAGTGAAGGGTACCACACCAGCAGTCAGCAGGCGGTGAAGGGTACCACACCAGCAGTCAGCAGGCGGTGAAGGGTACCACACCAGCAGTCAGCAGGCGGTGAAGGGTACCACACCAGCAGTCAGCAGGCGGTGAAGGGTACCACACCAGCAGTCAGCAGGCGGTGAAGGGTACCACACCAGCAGTCAGCAGGCGGTGAAGGGTACCACACCAGCAGTCAGCAGGCGGTGAAGGGTACCACACTACCTGTCAGTAGGTCAAACACTACCCACCCACCCACCCAGCTACCTACCAAGCTGTCCACCCACCCAGCTAGCTACCCAGCTACCTACCAAGCTATCCACCCACCTAGCTACCGACCAAGCTACCCACCCACCCAGCTACCTACCAAGCTACCTACCCACCCACCTACCTACCAAGCTACCCACCCACCCAGCTACCTACATACACAGAGTGCATTCGGAAAGTATTCAAACCCCTTGACTTTTTCCACATTTTGTTACGTTACAGCCTTATTCTAAAATGAGTTACATTATTTTTTCCCCCTCATCAATCTACACAAAATAAAAATTACTGAGTAAAGGGTCTAAATACTTACAGTACCAGTCAAAAGTTTGGACACACCTACTCATTCAAGGGTTTTTCTGTATTTTTACATTGTAGAATAATAGTGAAGACATCAAATCTATGAAATAACACATATGGAAATCATGTAGTAACCAAAAAAAGTGTTAAACAAATCAAAATATATTTTATATTTGAGATTCTTCAAATAGCCACCTTTTGCCTTGATGACAGCTTTGCACACACTTAGCATTCTCTCAACCAGCTTCATGAGGTAGTCACCTGGAATGCATTTCAATTAACAGGTGTGCCTTCTTAAAAGTTAATTAGTGGAATTATTTCCTTCTTAATGCGTTTGAGCCAATCAGTTGTGTTGTGACAAGGTAGGGGGGGTATACAGAAGATAGCCCTATTTGGTAAAAGACCAAGTCCATATTATGGCAAGAACAGCTCAAATAAGCAAAGAGAAACGACAGTCCATCATTACTTTAAAGACATGAAGGTCAGTCAATACGAAACATTTCAAGAACTTTGAAAGTTTCTTCAAGTGCAGTCGCAAAAACCATCAAGCGCTATGATGAAACTGGCTCTCATGAGGACTGCCACAGGAATGGAAGACCCAGAGTTACCTCTGCTGCAGAGGATAAGTTCATTAGAGTTACCAGCCTTAGAAATTGCAGCCCAAATAACTGCTTCACAGAGTTCAAGTCACAGACACATCTCAACATCAACTGTTCAGAGGAGACTGTGTGAATCAGGCCTTCATGGTCGAATTGCTGCAAAGAAACCACTACTAAAAGGACACCAATAAGAAGAAGAGACCTGCTTGGGCCAAGAAACACGAGCAATGGACATTAGACCAGTGGAAATGTATCCTTTGGTCTGGAGTCCAAATTTGAGATTTTTGTTTCCAACCGCCGTGTCTTTGTGAGACGCAGTGTGGGTGAACGGTGTCACGATCGTCGGGAACAGATGAGGACCAAGGCGCAGCGTTGCAGGCAAACATACTCTTTATTGAGCGAAACGCGATCAAAACAACAAAGACGGTAACGTGACAGTACACGGTCAAACACAACCAACTTGAAACAAGAACCCACAAAAACCAAAGGAAAAACCGACAGTTTAAATATGGCTCCCAATCAGAGACAACCAGCAAACAGCTGACACTCGTTGCCTCTGATTGGGAGTCACTCAGGCCAACATAGAAATAGAGAACATAGATCTACACACCCTGGCTCAACATAACAGTGTCCCCAGAGCCAGGGCGTGACAGTACCCCCCCCTAAAGGCGCGGACTCCGACCGCGCCAACTAAATACCACCGGGGAGGGACCGGGTGGGCACTCCGCCTTGGTGGCGGATCCGGCTCTGGGCCCGATCCCCACTCCCTCTCCAACCCCCCAAAGTACCCCTGGTCCGGTCTGGCCCCGCTGGCCGGAGCCGGACTGACGACACGCACCCCCGGCTTGGTGCGTGGAGCAGGTACGGACCGGACCGGGCTGACGATGCGCACCACTGGCTTGGTGCGTGGAGTAGCAACTGGCCGGACCGGGCTGACGATACACACCCCTGGCTTGGTGCGTGGAGTAGCAACTGGCCGGACCGGGCTGACGATACACACCCCTGGCTTGGTGCGTGGAGTAGCAACTGGCCGGACCGGGCTGACGATACACACCCCTGGCTTGGTGCGTGGAGCAGGAATGGACCGGACCGGGCTGACGATACGCACCCCTGGCTTGGTGCGTGGAGTAGCAACTGGCCGGACCGGGCTGACGATACGCACCCCTGGCTTGGTGCGTGGAGCAGGAGTGGACCGGACCGGGCTGACGATGCGCACCCCTGGCTTAGTGCGTGGAGGAGGAACGGGCCGAGCCGGGCTGACGATACGCACCCCTGGCTTGGTGCGTGGAGTAGCAACTGGCCGGACCGGGCTGACGATACACACCCCTGGCTTGGTGCGTGGAGTAGCAACTGGCCGGACCGGGCTGACGATACACACCCCTGGCTTGGTGCGTGGAGCAGGAATGGACCGGACCGGGCTGACGATACGCACCCCTGGCTTGGTGCGTGGAGTAGCAACTGGCCGGACCGGGCTGACGATACGCACCCCTGGCTTGGTGCGTGGAGCAGGAGTGGACCGGACCGGGCTGACGATGCGCACCCCTGGCTTAGTGCGTGGAGGAGGAACGGGCCGAGCCGGGCTGACGATACGCACCCCTGACTTGGTGCGGGGAGCAGGAACGGGCCGAGCCGGGCTGACGAGACGCACCACAGACTTGGTGCGGGGAGCAGGAATGGGCCGGACTGGGCTGACGAAGCGTACCACAGGCTCGATGCGGAGAGCAGGAACAGGCCGGACCGGGCTGGCGACGCGCACCACAGGCTCGATGCGAGGAACAGGAACAGACCGGACCGCACTGGGGACACACACCACTGGCCCTACGCAGAGATCAGGAACGGGCCCGACCGGACTGGTAACACACCCCAGTACCTCTCGCCGTGCCTCCACACTTTCCCTCTCCTCTGTGACCAGTGGCCCCCTTAACCTGGCGGCCTCCTCTGCGCACCCGCTGGACCGCTCCATCGCGGCCTCCTGCTGCCCCGTCGTCCACGACGTGAGCCCCCCCCTAAAAAATGTCTGGGGGTCTCTCCTCCCCGTGGACCAGGCCTCCCTAGTTCTCGCCAGACTCTCACCCCACTGCTCCAAAGTCCAACCTCTCTGCTCTTCACTTGGCTTGGCCCAGTCGAGACTCCTACTCCACTGATCCCAGGTCCATCCTCTCTCCTCCCCACGCTGCTTGGTCCTGTCTTGGTGGGTTCTTCTGTCACGATCGTCGGGAACAGATGAGGACCAAGGCGCAGCGTTGCAGGCAAACATACTCTTTATTGAGCGAAACGCGATCAAAACAACAAAGACGGTAACGTGACAGTACACGGTCAAACACAACCAACTTGAAACAAGAACCCACAAAAACCAAAGGAAAAACCGACAGTTTAAATATGGCTCCCAATCAGAGACAACCAGCAAACAGCTGACACTCGTTGCCTCTGATTGGGAGTCACTCAGGCCAACATAGAAATAGAGAACATAGATCTACACACCCTGGCTCAACATAACAGTGTCCCCAGAGCCAGGGCGTGACAAACGGATCATCTCCGCATGTGTAGTTCCCACCGTAAAGCATGGAGGAGGAGGTGTTATGGTGTGGGGGTGCTTTGCTGGTGACACTAAATTATTTAGAATTCAAGGCACATTTAACCAGCATGGCTACCACAGCATTCTGCAGCGATACGCGATACGCCATCCCATCTGGTTTGCGCTTAGTGGGACTATAATTTGTTTTTCAACAGGACAATGACCCAACACACCTCCAGACTATTTTACCAAGTAGGAGAGTGATGGAGTGCTGCATCAGATGACCTGGCCTCCACAATCCCCTGACCTCAACCCAATTGAGATGGTTTGGGATGAGTCGGGAGGCAGAGTGAAGGAAAAGCAGCCAACAAGTGCTCAGCATATGTGGGAACTCCTTCAAGACTGTTGGAAAAGCATTCCAGGTGAAGCTGGTTGAGAGAATGCCAAGAGTGTGCAAAGCTGGTGTATGTAAATGAGATATTTCAGTTGTTTATTTTTAATAAATGTTAAAACCTGTTTTTGCTTTGTCATTATGGGGTATTGTGTGTAGATTGATGAGTGGGGGAAAAAACAATTTAATCAATTTTAGAATAAAGGCTGTAACGTCACAAAATGTGGAAAAATGGAAGGGGTCTGAATACTTTCCGAATGAACTGTTCATACACACATATACTTATAAGGAATACAACTAGACAGACATACTATTGGAAGATGAGAACTTGGTTTCAATATACAGACAGACAAAGAGTGTGTGAGAGACAGTGTGTGTCAGAATGTGTGCGTTTACTCAACTGCAAACTGAAATTTCCCCAGGTAACCCAATGCTTATCGGAGTTGGTTCATTCACACAAACCTATTTCTCTAATCTTTTTTCAGCACAGTCTAAAAATAAGAAGTTCTCTTACTTCTGCATACATTACTCCTGTAAATATTGATATGTTTCAGAGTTATAAATATAATAATGTGTGTGTGTGTGTGTGTGTGTGTGTTTGTGTGTATACAGGCTACGTGAGTTTAGAATGAGAGAGGTCACACGGCGTTTGCTGACAATTGTGTGTGTGTCAGATATATTAGTAGATGGAAGTAATTCAGTTGGCATTTTGTTGTTTTATCAATAAACATAAACTAGACTCAGAAATAGACCAACAAATATTAAGTAATTCCGTTGGTATACGTGCGTGTATGTCTATAGGTGTTGTGCATTTAACAGCAAAGTTTTTTTTTTTTATTATATTATTCAAGCTTTTTAGCTACAGATGTTGACATAACGACCACACACGATAGCTCTAGTTTCACCTGTTAGTGAGGGTTGCTGATCGTGTGTAGTGGCGGAGAAGGTCAGTGTGTTTCTGAGTGTTATTTGATTAAGGCAGAAAGCTGTGGAGTGTTTAGACAGAACCTCCATTTAAAATCAGAGACAGAGAGAGAGGCGTTTTGCGCCTACAGTGAGGGAAAAAAAGTATTTGATCCCCTGCTGATTTTGTACGTTTGCCCACTGACAAAGAAATGATCAGTCTATAATTTTAATGGTAGGTTTATTTGAACAGTGAGAGACAGAATAACAACAAAAAAAAAGTTAAAAATGTTATAAATTGATTTGCATTTTAATGGAGGGAAATAAGTATTGGGCAAACGTACAAAATCAGCAGGGGATCAAATACTTTTTCCCCCTCACTGTATCTTTTCTCTCGGTCTCTGCCCACCCCCCCCCTCTCTCTTTTACAGGGCTCACCAACCAGTTAACAGTGTAATGTTTTAGTCTCACATCATTTTTTCCTTTCTACCTTTAATCTGCTGATTTCCTCTGGCCCAGACCAATTACTCACTGTTTGTCCAGGAGTGTTTCAATAATCTCTCACCCTCTCTCCACTGACCTCAGTGGTTACCGTGGTGAAAGCCAACGACCATGAATGTATTAACCATCAGGAAACACACACTAGCTGTCAATCATTGAAGTTAGATTAACACTTTTAACTCTTTATTGTGCTACAACACTACGACCAAAATGACACACACCACACACACATACATACATACACACACCACCATTAACACGCATTGTCTTCCTAGTAGAGCTGGGACGATAAACCGAAAATTAAAAATCGGCACCAACCATACCGACCACTTATCGCAGGCATTTAAGCTGATAACGTTAAAATCTAATCAAATGCTATTTCTAACATGCGCCGAATACAACAGGTGTAGACTTTACCGCGGAATGCTTACTTACGAGCCCTTTGTTCCCACCAACAACGCAGAGTTAAAAAGTAAGACATTTGGCAAAAAAATAATAGTCACAAAAAAAACAAAAAATTGTATTAAAGTTTTAAAAAGTTATATACAAGGATTACTAGTACTGGATACGAGTTAGTTGAGGTAGTTTAGTTAGGGGTAAAAGGGACTAGAAAATGAGGATAGATAATAAACAGAGTAGCAGCAGTGTTGGCAGTTTAGGTAATATGTACAGTTGAAGTCGGAAGTTTACATACACCTTAGCCAAATACATTTAAACTCAGTTTTTCACAATTCCTGACATTTAATCCTAGTAAACATTCCCTGTTTTAGGTCAGTTAGGATCACCACTTTATTTTAAGAATGTGAAATGTCAGAATAATAGTAGAGAGAATGATTTATTTCAGCTTTTATTTATTTCATCACATTCCCAGTGGGGTCAGAAGTTTACATACACTCAATTAGTATTTTGTAGCATTGCCTATAAATTGTTTAACTTGAGTCAAACGTTTCAGGTAGCCTTGCACAAGCTTCCCACAATAAGTTGGGTGAATTTTGGCCCATTCCTCCTGACAGAGCTGGTGTAACCGAGTCATGTTTGTAGGCCTCCTTGCTCACACACGCTTTTTCAGTTCTGCCCACACATTTTCTATAGGATTGAGGTCAGGGCTTTGTGATGGCTACTCCAATACCTTGAATTTGTTGTCCTTAAGCCATTTTGCCACAACTTTGGAAGTATGCTTGGGGTCATTGTCCATTTGGAAGACCCATTTGTGACCAAGCTTTAACTTCCTGACTGATGTCTTGAGATGTTGCTTCAATATATCCACATAATTTTCCTTCCTCATGATGCCATCTATTTTGAGAAGTGCACCAGTCCCTCCTGCAGCAAAGCACCCCCACAGCATGATGCTGCCACCCCCGTGCGTCACGGTTGGGATGGTGTTCTTCGGCTTGCAAGGAACCCCCTTTTTCCTCCAAAAATAACGATGCTCATTATGGCCAAACAGTTCTATTTTTGTTTCATCAGACCAGAGGACATTTCTCCAAAAAGTATGATCTTTGTCCCCATGTGCAGTTGCAAACCATAGTCTGGCTTTTTTATGGCGATTTTGGAGCAGTGGCTTATTCCTTGCTGAGCAGCCTTTCAGGTTATGTCGATATAGGACTCGTTTTACTGTGGATATAGATACTTTTGTACCTGTTTCCTCCAGCATCTTCACAAGGTCCTTTGCTGTTGTTCTGGGATTCATTTGCACTTTTCGCACCAAAGTACGTTCATCTCTAGGAGACAGAACGCGTCTCCTTCCTGAGCGGTATGACGGCTGCGTGGTCCCATGGTGTTTATACTTGCGTACTATTGTTTGTACAGATGAACGTCATACCTTCAGCGTTTGGAAATTGCTCCTAAGTATGAACCAGACTTGTGGAGGTCTACAATTTATTTCTGAGGTCTTGGCTGATTTATTTTGATTTTCCCATGATGTCAAGGAAAGAGGCACTGAGTTTGAAGGTAGGCCTTCAAATACAGCCACAGGTACACCTCCAATTGACTCATATGTCAATTAGCCTATCAGAAGCTTTAAAGCCATGACATCATATTCTGGAATTTTCCAAGCTGTTTAAAGGCACAGTCAACTTAGTGTATGTAAACTTCTGACCCACTGGAATTGTGATACAGTGAATTATAAGTTAAATAATCTGTCTGTAAACAATGTTGGAAAAATGACTTGTGTCATGCACAAAGTAGATGTCCTAACCGACTTGCCAAAACTATAGTTTGTTAACAATACATTTGTGGAGTGGTTGAAAAACGAGTTTTAATGACTCCAACCTAAGTGTATGTAAACTTCCGAACTTCAACTGTACATGTAGTTAGGGGTAAAAGTGACTAGGCAATCAGGATAAATAATAAAATAGAGTAGCAGCAGCGTATGTGAAGTTGGACTGTCAGTATAGTTAGTCCAGTGAGTCAATGCAGATAATCAAAACGCTACCTGGACTAACTGTTTAACAGTCTTATGGTTCCAGACTTGGCGCTCCGGTACCGCTTGCCGTGAGGTAGCGAAGAGAACAGTCTATGACTTGGGTGGCTGGACAATTTTTAGGGCCTTCCTTTAACACAGCCTGATATAGAGGTCCTGGATGACAAGAAGCTTGGCCCCAGTGATGTACTGGGCCGTACACCCCACCCTCTGTAGCACCTTGCAGCCGGATGCCGAGCAGTTGCCATACCAGGTGGTGATACAACCAGTCAGGATGCTCTCGATGGTGCAGCTGTAGAACCTTTTGAGGATCTGAGGACCCATGCCAAATATTTTCATTCTCCTGAGGGGGAATAGGCATTGTCGTGCCCTCTTCACGACTGTCTTGGTGTGTTTGGACCATGATAGTTTGTTGGTGATGTGGACACCAACGCACTTGAAACTCTCGACCTGCTCCACTACAGCCCCGTCGATGTGAATGGGGGCGTGTTCGGCCCTCCTTTTCCTGTAGTCCGCAATCATCTCCATTGTCTTGGTCACGTTGAGGGAGAGGTTGTTGTCTCATCGTTGTCGGTGATCAGGCCTACCACCGTTGTTGGAGTCATGCTTGGCCATGCAGTCGTGGGTGAACAGGGAGTACAGGAGGGGACTAAGCACGCACCCCTGAGGGGCCCCCGTGTTGAAGATCAGCGTGGCAGATGTGTTGTTGCCTACCCTTACCACCTGGGGGCGGCCCGTCAGGAAGTCCAGGATCCAGTTGCAGAGGTAGGTGTTTAGTCCCAGGATCCTTAGCTTAGTGATGAGCTTTGTGGGCACTTTGTTGTTGAACGCTGAGCTGTAGTCAATGAATAGCATTCTCACATAGGTATTCCTCTTGTCCAGGTGGGAAAGGGCAGTGTGGAGTGCAATAGAGATTGCATCATCTGTGGATCGGTTGGGGTGGTATGCAAATTGGAGTGGGTCTAGGGTTTCTGGGATAATGGTGTTGATGTGAGCCATGACCAGCCTTTCAAAGCACTTCATGGCTACAGACGTCAGTGCTACGGGTCGGTAGTCATTTAGGCAGGTTATCTTAGTGTCCTTGGGCACGGGGACTATGGTGGTCTGCTTGAAACATGTTGGTATTACAGACTCAGTCAGGGACATGTTGAAAATGTCAGTGAAGACACTTGCCAGTTGGTCAGCGCATGTCCTGGTTATCCGTCTGCACCCGCGGCCTTGTGAATGTCGACCTGTTTAAAAGGTCTTACTCAAGAATTACAAATCAGGTCTTGCGCACATCGGCTACGGAGAGCGTGATCACACAGCCGGTGTAGTAGGATTCAATTTTAGTTCTATATTGATGCTTTGCCTGTTTGATGGTTCATCTGAGGGCATAGCGGGATTTTCTTATAAGCATCCGGAATAGTGTCCCGCTCCTTGAAAAGCGGCAGATCTAGCCTTTAGCTCGGTGCGGATGTTGCCTGTAATCCATGGCTTCTGGTTGGGATATGTACATACGGTCACTGTGGGGACGACGTCGTCGACACACTTATTGATGAAGCCAGTGACTGATGTGGTGTACTCCTCAATCCTCATTGAATCCCGGAGCATTCCAGTCTGGAAAACAGTCCTGTAGCGTGGCATCCGCATCATCTGACCACTTCCGTATTGAGCGAGTCACTGGTGCTTCCCACTTTAGTTTTTGCTTCTACGCAGGAATCAGGAGGATAGAATTATGGTCAGATTTTCCAAATGGAGGTGCGAGGGAGAGCTTTGTGTGCGCCTCTGTGTGTGGAGTAAAGGTGGTCTAGAGTTTTTTTTAGCAGCACCACTTCTGGATGAGCATTTTCAGGTCTCTCCAGAGATGTTCGATCAGGTTCAATTCCGGGCTCTACCATAAAGCCCTGATTGGTGGAGTGCCGCAGAGATGGTTGTCCTTCTGGAAGATTCTCCCATCTTCATCCCCACAGCATGATACTGCCACCACCGTGCTTCACTGTAGGGATGGTGCCAGGTTTCCTCCAGACGTGACGCTTGGCATTCAGGCCAAAGAGTTCAATCTTGGTTTCATCAGACCAAATAATCTTGTTTCTCATGGTCTGATAGTCTTTAGGTGCCTTTTGGCAAACTCCAAGCGGTCTGTCATGTGCCTTTACTGAGGAGTGGCTTCCGTCTGGCCACTCTACCATAAAGGCCTGATTGGTGGAGTGCTACAGAGATGGTTGTCCTTCTGGAAGGTTCTCCCATCTACACAGAGGAAATCTGGAGCTCTGTCAGAGTGACCATTGGCTTCTTGGTCACCTCCCTGACCAAGGCCATTCTCCCCTGATTGCTCAGTTTGGCCGGGCAGCCAGCTCTAGGAAGAGTATTGGTGGTTCCAAACTTCTTCCATTTAAGAATGATGATGGAGGCCACTGTGTTCTTGGGGACCTTCAATGCTAAAGACATTTTTTGGTACCCTTCCCCAGATCTGTGCCTCGACACAATCTTGTCTCGGAGCTCTACGGACAATTCCTTCGACCTCATGGCTTGGTTTTTGCTCTGACATGCGCTGTCAACTGTGGGACCTTATATAGACAGGTGTGTGCCTTTCCAAATCATGTCCAATCAATTGAATTTACCACAGGTGGACTCCAATCAAGTTGTAGAAACATCTCAAGGATGATCAACGGAAACAGGATGCACCTGAGCTCAATTTCGAGTCTCATAGCAAATGGTCTGAATACTTATATAAATAAGGTATTGGTTTTTTATTTGTAATAGATTTGCAAAAATGGAAAACCTGTTTTCGCTTTGTCAATATGGGGTATTGTGTGTAGATTACCAAGATTTTTATTTATTTAATCCATTTTAGAATAAGGCTGTAACGTAACAAAATGTGGAAAAAGTAAAGGGGTCTGAATATTACCTAAGTAATAGGACCATTATTCTGCAATGTGAATTGACGTGGAATTTTAAGATTCTTTAAACGTTAAGCAAAATGGTCAATTTTTCACATCCCTACACAAACACACACACACACCTGTAGGGTCGGGGTCAATTCCATTCCAGTTCCAGTCAATTCAGAAAGTAAAACAAATTACAATACATGCGGTATAGAGGTCAATAGAATTTGACCAAAACAATGGAAACGCCATGGAAACGCCACACACGTGCCTCCCGTTGGTGAAAAGATCCAGAATCTCCTCATTGTAGCCAATTAAAATTAGTCTACATTAAGGATATTGTTTATATGTGTATTTCACACTATGTTGAGGTAAAAATCAGAGTATAATGCTTGTATGGACGTCAACCCGAATACATGTTCATGTCATCGTCACAAATCAACTGCATTACACTTTAAAAACGAAGTCAACTACCACCACCGATTTCTCTATGCTAGCTATGCTACCAGTTAGCATTCAACACTTTTTTTTTTCTAATCCCGAAAAGCACTACTTAAATATTATGCAGCGAAAAAACAGCCAAATATATCCAGATAGGATTTTAGTTTTTAGTAACCACATTATGGGCCTGTTAGATTTTACGAAATATCCACTTTGTTAGATAAAAAAATAATAATTATGGCCGCCATTGACCTCTTCACCACACGTATAACAATTCCAAAATTGAAAAGCACTGAAGGTTTGTGATTTAATATTTCTATTCGTTTTTATTTTGTTTATTCAGTTTAGTTTTTAGTTGATTTATTAGTTTTCATTTAGTTTCAGTTTGATAACATCTATATTTTGTTTTTACATTATTTAGTTTTCAGTTGTAGTGTTAGGGACAGAAAGTAGCTATGCTTGGGAGGCTAGGAGCCATTTATGTGTTGTAAGCCTATAGGCAGTAATACATAAGGTGATGGGTGAGGACCATAGACTTGGATAGACATATAACATCTCTGTATCTGTGTCACGCTATATATTTCTGAAGTACTGTGGTCGAGATTCTTGCTGGATTCATCGTGATGGCATCTTCCTGGGGTCCTGCTGCTTCTCGGCTGTATTCTCTGAATTTGCTGAAAGTACAAAAGACTCTGCTTCCCTCATCAGTGGCGCCATCTCTGTTGAGCGGAGTGAGACACACACTTGGGTCCATCAGCCAAGATGCTGCAGGGGTTGGATCCAAGATGGCTGCCAGAGGATTCAGGACGCATATGAAGCTCTCACACGGTGACTTTGGAAGGACTTGTGCCAACTGTTTTGCAACAGTAGCTGACTGCAACAAGGGTGAGAAGGAACGGCACCACGTCAGACAGCTGACTGGCTGTCAGTTTGAAGTTTGGTCGATGTGGCTAGCGAACGGCTCCAGCAACGTCACAAAGCCATCGGATTTCTTCCCTAGCTAGTGATAGCTAGTAAGCTAGCCTATTTGAAACATCGGCATCTACTGGAAGCATGAAAACCCCATTCGATGTTTTGCCCAAAGTTCAGAAGAAAAAAACGTATTTTTATTTTAGTCAAAAGATAGTTTCAGTATAGTTTTTTTACTACACCGTAAAAAAAATATAAAAACGCAACATGCAACAATTTAAAATATTTTACTGAGTTACAGGTTATATAAGGAAATCAGTCAATTGAAACAAATTCAATAGGCCCTAATCTAAGGATTTCACATGACTCGGAATACATCTGTGTTGGTCACAGAACATTATATATACAAAAAGTATGTGGACACCCCTTCAAATTAGTGTATTCGGCCATTTCAGCCACACCATTGCTGACAGGTGTATAAAATCGAGGAGGAATAATGGTCTGGGGCTGGTTTTCATGGTTCGGGCTAGGCCCCTTAGTTCCAGTGAAGGGACATCTTAACGCTACAGTGACATTCTAGACGTTTCTTTGCTTCCAACTTTGTGACAACAGTTTGGGGAAGGCCCCTTCCTGTTTCAGCATGGCAATACCCCCGTGCACAAAGCGAGGTCCATACAGAAAAACAGTTTGTCGAGATCGTGTGGAAGAACTTGACTGGCCTGCACAGAGCCCTGACCTCAACCACATCGAACACCTTTGGGATGAATTGGAACGCCGACTGCGAGCCAGGTCGAATCGCCCAACATCAGTGCCCGACCTCACTAATGCTCGTGGCTGAATGGAAGCAAGTCCCCGCAGCAATGTTCAAACATCTAGTGGAAAGCCTTCCCAAAAAGAGTGGAGGCTGTTATAGCAGCAAATGGGGGACCAACTCCATATTAAATGGCCATGATTTTGGAATGAGATGTTTGACAAGCAGGTGATGAGTAATGCAGGCCATGGAAAAACTGGGACATTTTCAGCTTCCAGGAATTGTGTACAGATCCTTGCAACGTGGGGCCATAAATGATCATGCTGAAACATGGGATGGTGGCGGATGAATGGCACGACAATGGGCCTCAGGATCTCGTCACGGTATCTCTATGCATTCAAATTGCCATCGATAAAATGCAATTGTGCTCATTGTCGTTAGCTTTTTATTTTATTTAACCTTTATTTTATCAGGGAGTCATACTGAGAACAAGGTCTCTTTTACAGATGAGCCCTGAATTACAGAAATTACAGAAAATACACATCAAAATATAAATACAAAATGCAAGTAGAAAGAAAAACAGTCATAAAAAACAAACACATTCATCAGTAATGTGAATTGCCCTAGATTGTTCCACAAATAAGGTACAAGAAAACTAAAAGCTAATTTACCTAGCTCAGTAGAGACCAAAAAGGAATTTACAGAGTTAGCCATCTCAGAGACCGGGTGGCTAACTCGGTCTCTGTCTAATGTTTATTAATAATGTTAGGTACAGTGGGACTTTTTGTAACAGGGCTTTTATAAATGAAAACATAGCAATGTATCAACCTACGTGACATCAGCCCATAATAAAGCACAGTGCGCTATGATATAAACTTGGAGAATAAATATTTTTAAAAGATTGGGATGCCATGAAATTATAATTTGACATACATCTCCTCCCCTTTCTGTAATCTGTCACATCTAGATTATAATCCTTTACGTTGATGTCTTTATCAGAGACAGAACCATTTAACCATGTTTCAGAGAGAACCAGTCAGCACACGAGTCCTCTACCCAAATGAACAATTGTGTCCATTTTTGAAAATCGTACTTCACACATATTAGGTGCATTAGCCCAAGCCCCCTAGTAGATGTAAAGTCAGAGGGGGAATTCAGCTCATGACCATAAGAGCTAACAGGCATAGGGTAATCTGAAGCTATTTGTTAAAATGTACGCCCGCCCATACCATAACCCCACCATGGGGCACTCTATTCACAACGTTGCCATCAGCAAACCGCTCGCCTACATGAATTGACCCTTCAACCCTGCTTGCCTGACCCCTAAACCTCCACCTGACCTTTACAGCTCTTACCCACACCAGGTGGAAGAGGAGAGGAATGACATATTTAGTAAGATGAATGGTGTTTTTGCTCTCAAATCATTTCCAGCCAATCTCCTAAATGCAGTCAGTATGTGTGGGTGTGTTCAATTCAGAATTTTGAAATTGACTCCCATTCAACTCATGAGTTGACATTTGAAATTGCCCACACCACACAGGATGTAGAATTTGAATTTGAGTTTGAGTGACAGGAAGTAGAATTTAATTCAGTGCAATTCAAATCAATTCGTCATAGAACATTTGTTCCATTGAATCTGATAAGTCACACCAAAGATTATATCACTTTCTCTGGAAACACTTTGACAGCATTCCTTTTTGACGTGGGTGGACATGCCGGTCATCTTTGTGGTAGTAATTAGAACTTAAAATGTAAATCCCATTTAAATTTCAAATGGTGTAAATGGCTAAATTGGAGTGGTCTTAAGGTCCACTCGATGAATCTATTTCTATGATTGAAATGACACCCACTTTGTATTCAAGAGCCGATGTCAGACACAACAGAAAAAACCTTATGATGTAAAATAAGGTCTAAGCTAAAACTGAATATGTGAATATGAAAACAATCGTTTATAGATAATTGACGTTAAAGGGTTAAAATATTCCATCATTTGTATTAAAAAACATTTTATTTCCAGAAATTATAAAATAGTTTGAAAGCCGTGTTTGTGCTTTCAAATTATTTAAATCTCAAACATTTATACTTTCCAGCGATGAAGACATGGATCTCTCATGGTATGATTGGGTAGTTGGAGATGGCAAAATTGGTCAGTTTTGAGCAGCTTTATCTCTTGAATGTTTTGGCATTTCAGATCCAAAAAGTCACTTTCTGAGCACTTCTACAATGGGCAAATATGTATGGAAGGTTTTGTTTAAAATCAAAATGGGTGCTGTCAAAAAAGTGATTGAATTCAAAATGGTTGCTTAGAATAGTCAATTATATTTCCACCAACCATATAATTTCTTTGGCTTCTTTTTGAAGACTTTATGTTGAATTTGAGGGTTAAACTAATGCATTTTGGGAAATGTAGTATTTTCCCCATATTGAACAAAATGTAAGTGATTAATGAAATATAATAACTTAGAATATTTGCATGCAGGTTTTGTTTACCTTGAACATTCATTTAAAGAGTTTGTCCTGAAAATCTGTTCTTTCAACAATATTTTGTACCTTCAGAAAGTACTCACATCCCTTGACTTTTTCCACAATTGTTTTGTGCCAAAGCCCAAATTTAAAATGGATTAAATTGAGATTTCACTGGCCTACACACACACACACACACACACACAACCCCATAATGTCAAAATGTATATATATTTTTTTGTTGTTGAAATTTCTATAAATTAATTACAAATAAAAAGCTGAAATGTCTTGAGTCAATAAGTATTCAACCCCTTTGTTATGGCAAGACTAAATAAGTTCAGGAGTAAAAATGTGTTTAAGTCACATAATAAGTTGCATGGACTCACTCTGTGTGCAATAATAATGTTTAGGATGATTTTTGAATTACTACCTCATCTCTGTACCCCACACATACCATTATCTCTAAGGTCCCTCAGTCGAGCAGTGAATTTCAAACAGATTCAACCACAAATAGCTTTGCCTTGCAAAGAAGGCACCTATTTGTAGATGGGAAAAAAGTTTAAAAGCAGACATTGAATATCCCTTTACGCATGGTGAAGTTATTAATTACACTTTGGATGGTGTATCAATACACCCAGTCACTACAAAGATACACGCCCTTCCAACTCAGTTGCCAGAGAGGAGGGAAACTCCTTAGGGATTTCACCATTACGCCAATGGTGACTTTAAAACAGTTACAGAGTTGAATGGCTGTGATAGGAGAAAACTGAGGATGGATCAACAACATTGTAGTTACTCCACAATACTAACCTAAATGACAGAGTGAAAAGAAGGAAGCCTGTACAGAATACAAATATTCCAAAACATGCATCCTGTTTGCAACAAGGCACTAAAATAATACTGCAAAAAAATGTGGCAAAGCAATTAACTTTTTGTCCTGAATACAAAGTGTTATGTTTGGGGCAAATCCAATACAACACATTACGGAGTACCACTCTCAATATTTTCAAGCATATTGGTGTCTGCATCATGTTATGGGTAATGCAAGTTTTAGATTGGCGAGTTTTTCCAAGATCAAAATGGAATGGAGATAAGCACAGGCAAAATCCTAGAGGAAAACCTGCTTTCCAACAGACACTGGAAGATTAATTCATCTTTCAGCAGGACAATAACCTAAAATACAAGGCCAAATCTACACTGGAGTTGGTTACAAAGAAGACAGTGAATGTTCCTGATTGGCCGAGTTTACAGTTTTGACTTAAATATACGGCAAGACCTGAAAATGGTTGTCTAGCAACGATCAACCAACCGACTTGAAGTTGAAGAATTTTGAAAAGAATAAAAATTAAATAAAAAATCATGGCCAAATATTGTACAATCCAGGTGTGCAAAGCTCTTAGAGACTTACCCAGAAAGACTCACAGCTGTAATTGCTGCCAAAAGGTGCTTCTACAACCTATTGACTCAAGAGTTGTGAATACTTATGTAAATTAAATATTTATGTATTTACATTTTACATCCATTTGCAAAAATCCATTTGAGATTTTGAATTCAGGCTTTAACAACATAACATGTGGGATAAGTCAATGGGTGTGAATACTTCTGAAGGCACTGCATCATGTAAGGATATCTGGATATCTATTGAAATGATGCATTTTGAGAAATACGGATACGTAAATGATCAGGTAATGACTACAGATATGACACATTTCTGATAGTATGTGGATTCGTCAATGCCTGAGCATAAAGGGTATGTCAGCATGTTGACTCTTCCGGAGTATTCTAGAATATTCTACAAATATGTAAGCGGGTGCAGGTGCGTGTTCTGAAGGGATCTCATCCCAGATATCTCTGTGGCCTCATACGGTAGCAGGGAGATTTTTGAGGTTCGGATTGGATGCATGTAAAAATTGTCCCATTATGGAGTATATCCTAGCTCCGTATATGACATTAAGGCCATGCGTATCTGGAGTCTACTCCTTATATCTAATAAAATGTCAAGTATACAGATATACAGTGAATTCGGAAAGTATTCAGATCCCTTGACTTTTTCCACATTTTGTTACGTTACAGCCTTATTCTAAAATTGATTACATAAAGAAAATCCTCAGCAATCTACACACAATACCCCATAATGACAAAGTGAAAACTTTTTGCCAATTTATCAAAAATAAAAAACAGAAATATCTTATTTATATAAGTATTCAGACCCTTCGCTATGAGACTCGAAATTGAGCTCAGGTGCATCCTGTTTCCATTGATCATCCTTGAGATGTTTCTACAAGTTGATTGGAGTCCACCTGTGGTAAATTCAATTGATTGGACATGATTTGGAAAGGCACACACCTGTCTATATAAGGTGTCACAGTTGACAGCGCATGTCAGAGCAAAAACCAAGCCATGAGGTCGAAGGAATTGTCCGTAGAGCTCCGAGACAGGATTGTGCCGAGGCACAGATCTGGTGAAAGGTCCCCAAGAACACAGTGGCCTCCATCATTGTTAACAGGAAGAAGTTTGGAAGCACCAAGACTCTTCCTAGAGCTGACCGCCCAGCCAAACTGAGCACTCAGGGGAGAAGGGCCTTGGTCAGGGAGGTGACCAAGAACCTGATGGTCACTCTGACAGAGCTCCAGAGTTCCTCTGTGGAGATGGGAGAACTTTCCAGAAGGACAACCATCTCTGCAGCACTCCAGTTTGCCAAAAAGCACCTAAAGACTCTCAGACCATGAGAAACAAGATTCTCTGGTCTGATGTAACCAATATTGAACTCTTTGGCCTGAATGCCAAAGCGTCACGTCTGGAGGAAACATGGCACCATCCCTACGGTGAAGCATGGTGGCGGCGGCACCATGTTGTGGGGATGTTTTTCCAGCAGCAGGGACTGGGAGACTAGTCAGGATCGAGGGAAAGATTAACGGAGCAAAGTACAGAGAGATCCTTGATGAAAACCTGCTCCAGAGAGCTCAGGACCTCCGACTGGGGCGAAGGTTCACCTTCCAACAGGACAACGACCCTAAGCCTGTTTTTGCTTTGTCATTATGGGGTATTACGTGTAGATTGATGAGGGAAAAACAATTTAATCCATTTTAGAATAAGGCTGTAACGTAACAAAATGTGAAAAAAGTCAAGGGGTCTGAATACTTTTCGAATGCACCGTCTATACTGTAGGTAAAGATATCCCCTAATATTGACCCTTTTCACACAGTACTGGTGTGTGTGTGTGTGTGTGTGTGTGTGTGTGTGTGTGTCTGTGTGTGAGTGAGTGGTTTGCACCAAAATAGTAAAAAATCACAATAAAACAACGATGATAAATAAAAGAGGAGTCTTTCTCTCTCTCTCCGTTCTATGAGCTGAATGCTGCAGGCGTCCGCATGCTTCCCAGAAGAAACAGTTCAGAAGAGTTTGTGCATCTATTACAACATCTTGTGACGTTTTTGTTCGTTCTGGACTTCGGTGAAGGTTTTTTTCAGCTGTTTCGGGCACACATTTTTTTGTAGACGCAAGCCGAAGTTTGGATCCGAAGTCTATGCCGCTTCGTTGGCGATTGGTCAACAGTAGTGATTCTTCAATAAAAGTATTTGTTGTCATTCAACGAGAGACGACTCAGTGGAGAAGGTGAAAAGCTTCAAGGCCCACCCACACAGTCTGGTGAAGAAGGCGCAACGGGAGCCTGAAGAAATTTGGCTTGGCCGCTATCATCCAGAAGGCGAGGTCAGTACAGGTGCATCAAAGCTGGGACCGAGAGACTGAAAAACACCTTCTATCTCAAGGCCATCAGACTGTTAAATAGCCACCACTAGCCGGCCTCCACCCAGTACCCTGCCCTGAACTCAGTCACAGTCACTAGCCAGGTACCACCCGGGTTACTCAACCCTGCACCTTAGAGGCTGCTGCCCTATGTACATAGATATGGAATCACTGGTCACTTTAATAATGTTTACATACTGTATTCTAGTCAAGGTCATCCTATTCAACTATTGCTGTACATATACTATTCTACGTATTCCTGTATCTCAGTTGGTAGAGCATGGCGCTTGCAACGCCAGGGTTGTGGGTTCGTTTCCCACGCGGGGGGGGGGCCAGTATGAAAAATGTATGCACTCACTAACTGTAAAATCGCTCTGGATAAGAGCGTCTGCTAAAATGACTAAAATGTAAAATACTAAATATTCTATGCACACACTGTCCATATGTGACCGACCGGCTCGTTTCGGTTTTATGTAGCGAAATTGTGTTTTTTTACATTGGATAAAAGTCGAGACTCAGAGCTAGAAAATGGTATATAATACACTACAGTTGAGGAACAATGGGAAAGTTGATAAACTTTTAACCCCACTTTTGAGAAAATGGCCCTTGAATGTTTAGGTACACTTACTGGAGAGCTCTTCTTTGTCTACGCCCATTCAGCATCGTTCACACCCTCTTAAGCTTTAGCCCCACCCATCTCTTTAAGGATCAACATGTGAGGCCATGTACTAAACAACCAAAAATGTCAAGACTAAAGGCTGGTTTATACTACGGGTGTGTTCATGGTTGCCTTAGTTTGAAGATGTAATCCGGAGACGTGTTTTATACAACAGCCTCCTGTGTTCTCTTTTAGACTCCGTCTGCATATTTACAATCAAAACGCCAGAATTTTCTCCATCTCCTTAGCTATCATACTTTAATTCCACTGATTTTCAAATCTCGGTCCTCCAGAAAGTGGAGAGCAACACTTACGCAGTTCTACTACGTGATTTCTTTTTTTTAAAAGCTGCGTTAGAAAGGATTACCTACACATACTGACCAACTCATGTTATAGACAGGAGTGTGCTACATGGCAGACCAATCCGAACTCACCTCTCGGCATGTCCAGCCCACTCATTAGCTCAGCCAATCATGGCTAGCGGGAAGGTTGCTGTCTTTTTTCCGTGGCTAAACCAACTAGGATCGTAATTTAACAAAATGTATTCGTATTTACAGATGGCATACCAGTTTGTTATTGTGTTCCAGAAGGCATTTCTGCCAAAAAACGCATTCTGATTTTTAAAAAATGTTTTACATTCAAATTGCTCTCCTGTGAATTAGTGACGCCAACATACGCACAGTTTCCTGAAACGAGTCACATATTGTCCATACAACACACATGACTCCGGACTCATTGCTCGTCCTTATATTTATCAATGACCATTATTTTACTTTTAAAATTGTGTATCGTTGTGAATTGTTAGACATTACTGCACTGTTGGAGCTAGGATCACAAGCATTTCGCTACACCCGCAGTAACATCTGCTAAATGTGTATGTGACCAATAACATTTTATTTGATTGGATCATCGTTTTTCCATGCACATTTTTTCCATTGAGAAATACGCACCAAAGATCTTAGTTAGGTTTAAAATTGAGCCATTAAAATCTCCTTGGCAAAAACATCAAAATAATGTATGCACTCACTCTGGATAAGAATGTAAGTCGCTCTGGATAAGAGCGTCTGCTAAAATGACTAAAATGTCAAACGTAAATTTCTTGAGTTATCTTAGATTAATTCTGACTATTTTGAGGAAGGGTATACTGGCTACGGCGTCTCAAGATGGACAAACAGTTGCCGTTTTTTTCTTGTTTTTCAAGAAAAGGTCTTTTAAGGGAGTATGTGTCACGCCCTGACTCTGGGGACTCGTATATGTTGAGTCAGGGTGTGTATGTTCTATGTTGTGTTTTCTATGTTGGGTTTCTAGTATGTGTAGATCTATGTTGGCCGGTGTGGTTCCCAATCAGAGGCAGCTGTCGCTCGTTGTCTCTGATTGGGGACCATACTTAGGCAGCCTATTGGCACTAGTGGGTTGTGGGATCTTGTTCCGTGTTAGGTATGTTTGTTTTGTGTACCTTGGACTTCATGTGTCGTTTGTTGTTTTGTCATTGTGTTTATTCGGAAAGATAAACATGTACGCATATCACGCTGCGCCTTGGTCCGTCCCGTCTGTAAACGACCGTGACAGTATGAGAGCGATTCGTTCGGTTAACCATGTGCGGTTATCCGAGTTTGGCCAGCCGAACTGAAGCATGCTCACGCCTTTAAACCGTAAAATGTGAAAGAGTATCCATTTCACTAAACACTCACAGAAGATAAGAGGATAATACTTTGATCTGGAACCAAACACTCCCACCCTCCTCTCTTCTTCTTCTTCTTCTTCTGTCTCCTCTCGCTCTGTCCTTCCTGCTATTGTTTCTTCAACCCTCCCTCCGGCAGGATGACGCGAGGCATGAAACCACCTCACCACCCATAGCTCTCTCCCACTCAACCTCCCTCTCCATTTTCAAAACAGACAAGCTATATCGATTTCACCAAGTCCTACTCCAACTACTAAAGACTTAAAGACATGCTCCGGAACTTTGGTGAATCCTAAGTATTTTTTAAACCTCCCGCTTTGGGCTGGATGTGCACAATCTATGAGCAGAATTACTCTTACATCAATTAGTCACAAAATCCCTAGTTTGGAAGCAACTGTTTTTCTTGAAGCTGTCCATTCCCCAACCCCCCCTCCCACGTGGGCCAGCCCCCTAGCAACTTGAGTTCAACCAATGAGCTTCCACCCCTCACATTTGAGTGACAGCTAGCAAGAGGCACATCATTCACACACACAGAGAGAGAGAGAGAGAGAGAAAGAGACAGAGAGACAGAGAGACAGAGAGACAGAGAGACAGAGAAATGACGTGGTGCACATATGTGACGTAGTACGCAATTTTCAGGTGAGCGCTTCTTTCAGAAATACTGGCTAAAAACTACACAAAAGTACCGGAGAATCCCTTTAAAAAGGGATAGGTTGAAAAACTCTGGGCGCCTACTTATGACATCACTTCCTTGCAGCCATGACTTTAACCTTTATCAATTAACCAGGGGTACAAATTAGCAGACAGGCACACACCACCCACAACACCTACCTGGGCGGCAGGTAGTCTAGCATTGGGTCAGTAACCAAAAGACTGCTAGTTCGAAACACTGAGCCAACAAGGTGAAAACTTCTGTCGATCTTGAGCAAGGCACTTAACCCTGATTGCTCCAGGGTTGCCGTTGATAATGGCTGACCCTGGCCGTGACCCCACTCTCTGAGTGTGTCTCAGGGGGAGCTGATGCCTGGCTGTGACCCCACTCGTCGAGGGATATGCAAAAAACACATAAAATAGGACAGACCAAATTATGATATACACACACACACACACACACACACACACACACACACAGCAGGGAAACAGGATACGACTCGACACCTGATATCTCTGTTTGTTCATCACAGTGTGAATCAATGAGACACATCAGAGGGTTAGAGGTCAGAGGTCACACACTCCTTCTCTATGATGTCTACATGTTATTCTTGTTCTCGTGACAGATGAGTTTGTGACACACACACTCAGAACAGAGAGAGAGAGAGACAGACTGACAGAGAGAGAGAGAGAGAGAGACAGAGACAGAGAGAGAGAGAGAGAGAGAGACAGAGACAGAGACAGAGACAGAGACAGAGACAGAGATGGAGATGGAGAGAGAGAGAGAAAGAGAGAGAGAGAGAGATGGAGAGAGAGAGAGAGAGAGAGAGAAAGAGAGACTGACAGAGAGAGAGAGACAGAGGGCACAATCAGCTCTTTCTTTTCCCCTCGTCTTCTGTCTGTAACAATGTTACAGTGAACCCAAAGGGGTCTGAATACTTTCGAAGGCACTGTATGTATGCATGTATGTGTATATATATATATATATTTACAAAAATATATATGGGCGATTGGAAATGATGCAGACAATTACATTGATGGAAGCTACAATCTATCTGCAATATTAAAGCTGATCTACCTCCTAAAGTTTTTCTTTTCTTCATGAGATTAAATCAGAACATCATTGAAAATAATATTATAATCATTATTATAACCATTATTATTATTATTATAACCATTATTATAACCATTATTATTATTATTATTATTATTATTATAACCATTATTATAACCATTATTTTATAAATCCCTTCTATGAAGGCGTAGAAAGCCCATTGTTCCCCACTGTGTTTGGGTTAGTAATAATTTGTAGAGTGGCTGTATTTTCCCCTCAGCGTGCATTTCTTTCACTGATCTGAATGTCTAAAGAATCCATGTGTTGTTCTGAAATATGAACACAGAAATACTGGACATTTTGAACTCCTATTATGGTGGTGATTTGACAAAAATGACGACACTGGCTAGCGCAGTTGCTAACTAGCGTTAGCGCAATGACTGGACGTCTATCGTATCTGCTAGCGTTACGCTAGTTAGCAACTGGCTCGCGAAACTCTTAACTTCATATTGGACACAGAGATATAAAAGCGGTATTCATCTGACTCTGGGGAAGTAGGTAAAGCACCTCGTTGCCTAAATCAAGTTCAAGATCAAACTAAATAGCATATATCAGTTTAAGTTCTTTATTTAGATAAAAATGCCGTTTTGTTTCCATAACCACTTGTTGTGGTGTGTATCAACATTTGATGCTCAGGTTTCAGAAATATCAGACTCTGCTGTGCTGCGTGTTGGGTTTTATGAGAAGTGACTTATTGGGAAAATGAATCATATGGGCCAGATTTCTGTATTTTGAAAATGACATATCTTTGAAAAGTTGATTGCTGACATGCAAAATTGTTTATTTCACTTTTGTTTACTATCTACTTCACTTGCTTTGGCAATGTTAGCATACGTTTCCCATGCCAATAAAGCCCTTCAATTGAAATTGAATTGAGAGCGAGAGATCGAGAGAGAGAGAATCTGTTATTGTATGGGCACGCACATTTTACGCACAGTCAAAACTGTCTTATTGATCATTCATTGTAAGTTGGATAAGAATACTTTTAGGCCTGTATATTGCCCATAGACTACCCCATGCTGGCATAGCCTATCGATATTGAACGCATGGTCGCATGACATTTACGAATGGTTTACAAAGACAATCGAAGATACGAACGTCAAAAGAAATATCAAAAGATAAAACTTAGTTCAACCAACCTTGCATTTGTGCAGTCATTGTAGAGCGCCTCGAAGTCTCGCCTGGAGATGAGCTTACAGCGGTTAACTCCCGGTTGAATAGCGCCGAGCCCCCGCAGGACGCGTACCTGCTCGACCGTACACACAACCGGACATATATCCAGACGTTTCAGCTTGGTGTAAACGGTATGAAGCCCGCCGACGAGGTGTTTTAGGAAGAGATCGAATACTTGGGGTAGACAAATCAATTCGTCCTGTCCTCCGACGCTGAAAGAGGCAACTTTTACTCCGTGTACAGCCACCATTCTGCACTCACTGGTTGTGGTCGCAGCGGTGGTGGTGGAAATTACTCGATCTCCAAACACGGGGGTGTTGTTGAATCCCAAGCCGCAGGATGGGACTCCTGAACCGGATAGGAAGGGGTTGAGGAGTCCCGTGGTGGTGAGCCGCAGGGATGGGGAGTCTTGATGAGGGCTGGTGGTTGTGGGGGTGTAAAACGGGTCGGAGGGGAATATTCCCCCGGAGGAAGGTACTCCTGGGCCGGGTGAGAGGACAGGAGGGGTCGCAGAGACGACCGTAGTGGTAGTCATGGTCACTTTTACTTTTTTTTCCCCTCCCTCTCACTTTCTCTCACTCTTTCTCTCACGAGCGCGTATTCTTCTCTTTCTTCACTTGTGCTTCTCTTTCTCGGTTTCACACGCGCTCTCTCTAGTTGGATAACAGACAGTATGATATCTATCTATCAGTCCTGTCCGTGAGTGAATCCTTTCTCGTCTGATCTAGCCATTACCCCTCCAATTGTGCCAGCCCTCTGCTTATTTATTAAGATTGACAGCTCTCTGCACCAATCAGAAGACGACTACTGGTTAGATTGAAGTATTTAATTGGCGCTCGGAAAGATACGTTTCTATTTTCTAATCACAGAGGCGGGGTTATAGACGAACTGACAGATAAACTTTCTCATAATGTACGCGAGCGCAGTTGTTTCCCCGATAGTGATGACATTCAGGCTTTCGAATGTTTTAATATGCATCTCTCCTACAATGGCTGAAGATGTAACATGCATTTCCCAAAACACCACGCAGAGACAACGGTAAGTGCTAAGTGCATCTGTTGAAGCAGGTGTCGATACCGTAGCATCGAAATAAAGCAACTTTCTCCATTCAAACCATACCTTAAGAATTATAATTATTTCACAATACTGAGGATGGATCAGCTAATATTACCACCTATGGCTGCTTTATATTGAGGCGCATTATTCTAACGCTTACTGAATAAAAATGCACAAAATCCCAAATTTGGCACATAATTGCGCACATTAGGCTACACATCAAGACATATATATGAGACAAAACTACAGACAGTAGAATACAAGTAGCAAAATATGACTACATTGATTGAACATGAAATGTATTGCAATATGAAGGAAATAGCCCTATAACCTACTGTTTACATTTTAATGCAGTCATCTGGCTTTCATTTGAAGCATCTTTTTTATACGTCGCTTGTTTATATAAATTGCAAAGACATTTGGCAATTTTGTATTTCTGGTCAACTTTGTTCTTACGTTTTCTGCGGTCTCAAAGAGATGGATAAACCATGTGATTCTATGTTTAGCGGAGATCTGCGTATAACGTGACGCGGGAGGGCAAAAAAAACTAACATCTAAGGACGCACTTAGCTACAAGTGGTGTGATGCAGACGTCAGATAATTACGAACGTATTCAAGTGCAATGTCAATAACGATGGTTTTGGGAAACAGCTCGGATATTTAACGATGCTCCTATGAAAAGTTCGAAAGATGAATTTAGCCTTAAGATGCTTTTGGGAAACCGGGCCATGGACGTCTTAACGGGATGGTTAACCGTCTCTCTTTCTCTTGCCTCCCCCGCGCGAGCGGCCAATGGGAAAACGCACGAGGCACACACCGTCCGTTGTGCGGCTGCTTTGGAAAACTGAGAGCAGGTTATCGAGGGAGAGAGAGAGAGTGAGGGGGAGAGAGGGGGAGAGAGAGAGGTAGATAATTGAATTGGGAGAGAGAGAGAGAGAGAGAGAGAGAGAGGGGGAGAGAGAGAGTGTGGGGATGGCAAGAGAGAGAGAGTGGGAGAGAGCGGGAGAGGGGGGAGAGTGAGTGGGGGGAGGCAAAGAGGGAGAGAGTGGGAGAGAGAGAGAGACAGAGAGAGAGGCAAACATTTAAAAAAGAGAAAGCAGGTGAAGAGATTGTTGGGAGGACAGAGAAAGGAGGATCAGGAAACAGAGAGAACGGAAAGAGGGAAGGTCATTCACATTTTGTATAGTCTTTTTTTTGTGTACTACTGAGAAACAGTCATTTAGATGTAACAATATGAGGTCACCAGCCTGCAGAGAAATGTGTGTATTAATAGCATTACATCATTACACCGATCAATAAGGGCATTACATCATTACACCGATCAATAAGGGACAGAATAAACAACAGCTGATTGTAACGGGTTGCTGACACATTTACTTTTACATTTTACTCATTTTAGCAGAACGCTCTTATCCAGAGCGACTTACAGTTAGTGAGTGCATCATTTTATTTTTTTCATAAACACACACACACACACACACACACACACACACACACACACACACACACACACACACACACACACCATTACACGTAGCAATAAGGGTTGTAAATACCAGATGATTGTAATAGGATGTTGTTTTATGATATACTGTCAACCATGATAAAACACTATAGCCATTAACTGCTGTTAGGTTAATTGCTGCAGTGCGTCCCTATCCAATGCAATGCCTTTGTCCTCACTGAAGAATAATAAACAGAGGAGAGGAGAAAGGAGGGAGGGAGTGACGGACGATGACAGCGAAGGAGCAGGAGTCATAATGAAAATAAAAAGAAGGTAAAGAAACTCTAATCTCTAATCGTCCCTCTCTTTATACAGTGGAACAAGTGAGAATGGGATGAAATGGTTCGTCCCAAATGGCAACCCTATTCCCTATATAGTGCACAACTTTTAACCAGAACCCTATGAATGCTGGTCAAAAGTAGTGCACTAGATAGGGAATAGGGTGCTATTTGGGACGTAGACCGAAAAACATAATCCAGGTAGAACGAGGTGAGAAAGGGATGGAGGGAGAGATGGAGGAAGTGAGATGGAGGGAGAGATATGGAGGGAGAGATATGGAGGGAGAGAGATGGAGGGAGAGAGATGGAGGGAGAGAGATGGAGGGAGAGAGATGGAGGGAGAGAGATGGAGGGAGAGATGGAGGGAGAGATATGGAGGGAGAGAGATGGAGGGAGAGAGATGGAGGGAGAGATGGAGGGAGAGATGGAGGGAGAGATGGAGGGAGAGAGATGGAGGGAGAGAGATGGAGGGAGAGATATGGAGGGAGAGAGATGGAGGGAGAGAGATGGAGGGAGAGATGGAGGGAGAGATGGAGGGAGAGAGATGGAAGGAGAGAGATGGAGGGAGAGATGGAGGGGGAGAGATGGAGGGAGAGATATGGAGGGAGAGAGATGGAGGGAGAGAGATGGAGGGAGAGAGATGGAGGGAGAGATGGAGGGAGAGATGGAGGGAGAGAGATGGAGGGAGAGAGATGGAGGGAGAGATGGAGGGAAAGAGATGGAGGGAGAGATGGAGGGAGAGAGATGGAGGGAGAGATGGAGGGAGAGAGATGGAGGGAGAGATGGAGGGAGAGAGATGGAGGGAGAGATGGAGGGAGAGAAATAGAGGGAGAGGGATGGATGGATGGAGGGAGAGAGATGGAGGGAGAGAGATGGAGGGAGAGAGATGGAGGGAGAGATGGAGGGAGAGAGATGAGGGAGAGAGATGGAGGGAGAGATGGAGGGAGAGATGGAGGGAGAGAGATGGAGGGAGAGAGATGGAGGGAGAGATGGAGGGAGAGATGGAGGGAGAGAGATGGGGGAGAGAGATGGGGGGAGAGAGATGGAGGGAGAGATGGAGTGGGGGGGATGTACAGTAGATCAGAAGAGCTCCTTGGATGAAAAGGATAAATTTACTTGGTGCTTGCAAGGACACCGACACACCCACAGAAAAAAGGCCACGTTTGTGCCTTAGCCCTCTGAAGTGATGATCAAAGAGGCCAAGAAAAACTGAAGAGGCTGCTCAGGACACACACACACACTCTCTCTCACACTCTCAAATACACTCTCACTCTCCCTCTCTCTCTCTCACACACACACACACACACACACACACACACACACACACACACACACACACTGTGAGTGAAGGCTGTGAGTCAAGATCAAAGCAGACCAGGAAAACAGAGGAGGACAAACACACACACACAGATGCATAAACACACACACACACACACACACACACACACACACACACACACACACACACACACACACACTCTCTCTCTCACACACACACACCGAGTGGAGATCAAGAACGCAGGAATAGGACCTATTCTCCTTCAAAAAAAAGATGGGGAGCGAGGGACACAAGAAGATGGGGAGCGAGGGAAAGGTAGCAGCGAAAGAGTGCAGCTTTGCGTCTTTTCTATTCAATAAAGAACAGAAAGAGAAAAAAATAGAGAATAGTTTTGAATACGGTACGGAAACATGACATTGGGATGCTCTTTTATTTAAGAAAACTTCACAGAAAACTCTTCAAGTAAAACCCTTGAGAGGTGTTGTAGCAACTGATGTAATAAAATGTGGATAATGCAATAGCTGCTAATAACGTAACAAAGTTTGCATTTATAATGTAATAAATGCTGATTATGTAATAATGTTTTGCGCATAATGCAATCATTATTACATTATCACATTATGTGTTGATAATTACATTATGAAGTGGGTAATAATATTTATAAATAATGATAATTGTAAATACGATCACCTTGAATAGTGTAATAACCAATTATGTAGTATTCACTCTCTTTTTTATGTGTCACCTTGGGGACACAACGTCCCAAGAACGTCCTAAAACGTCCCCGGGACAAACCGGTAACTAGACAAAACCTCCAGGGGACCCTGATACATTTACATTTGACATTTTAGTCATTTAGCAGACGCTCTTATCCAGAGCGACTTACAGTTAAGTGAGTGCATACATTTTCCCCGTGGGAATCGAACCCACAACCCTGGCGTTGCATGCGCCATGCCCTACCAACTGAGCTACAGGAGACCCTACAACATCACTATCACTTTAGGCGACCATTTTGTGACGTCCTAACGACCATCACGCAACATCCTAATGACTAGTAAAATGAAAGTTCTGAGAACGTTCTACATGGTTCTAACATGGTCCTCAGTGACGCCTTGGTAATTTACAGGGAACTAGACAAAGGTTCCCCAAAGAACGTTCCCTTGGGACCATCATGCGAAGTCCCCTTGACCATCATTTGTATTTGTTATTTATTATGGATCCCCATTAGTTGCTGCCACAGTCCCCGCTGTTCCATAAGGTGTATTTTTATCTGTTTTTTTAAAAAATATATCTAATTTTACTGCTTGCACGAGTTACTTGATGTGGAATAGAGTTCCGTGTAGTCATGGCTCTATGCAGTACTGTGCGCCTCCCATAGTCTGTTCTGGACACTATGCATGGGTGTCCGAGCTGTGTGCTAGTAGTTTAAACAGACACCTTGGTGCATTCAACTTGCCAACACTTCTTACAAAAACAAGTAGTGATGAAGTCAATCTCTCTTCCACTTTGAGCCAGGAGAGATTGACATGCATATTATTAATGTTAGCTCTCTGTGTACATCCAAGGGCCAGCGGTGCTGCCCTGTTCTGAGCCAATTGACATTTTCCTAAGTCCCTCTTTGTGGCTACTGAACAGTAGTCCAGGTGCGACAAAACTAGGGCCTGTAGGACCTGCCTTGTTGATAGTGCTGTTAAGAAGGCAGAGCAGCGCTTTATTATGGACAGACTTCTCCCCATCTTAGCTACTGTTGTATCAATATGTTTTGACAATGACAGTTTACAATCCATGTTACTCCAAGCAGTTTAGTCTCCTCAACTTGCTAAATTTCCATATTATTCTTTACAAGACATAGTTAAGGTTTAGGGTTTAGTGAATGATTTATCCCAAATACAATGCTTTTAGTTTTTGAAATATTTAGGACTAACTTATTCCTTGTCACACATTCCGAAACTAACTGCAGCTCTTTGTTAAGGGTTGCTGTCATTTCAGTCGCTGTGGTAGCTGACGTGTATAGTGTAGAGTCATCCGCATACACATAGACACAAAAGATCATCAAGGACATCAACCACCCGAGCCACTGCCTGTTCACCCCGCTATCATCCAGAAGGCGAGGTCAGTACAGGTGCATCAAAGCTGGGACCGAGAGACTGAAAAAACAGCTTCTATCTCAAGGCCATCAGACTGTTAAATAGCCATCACTAGCACATTAGAGGCTGCTGCTGCCTATTGAAATCACTGGCCACTTTAAGAAATGGAACACTAGTCACTTTAATAATGTTTACATATCTTGCACTACTAATCTCATATGTATATACTGCATTCTATTCTATAATATTCTACTGTATCTTAGTCCATGCCGCTCTGTCATTGCTTGTCCATATATGTATATATTCTTAAATCCCATTCCTTAGTAGATTTGTGTGTATTGGGTATATGTTCTGAAATTGTTAGATATTACTGCACTGTCAGAGCTAGAAGCACAAGCATTTCGCCACACCCGCTATAACATCTGCTAAACACGTATATGTGACAAATAAAATTGTATTTTATTTTATTTGGCTTTACTCAAAGCCAGTGGAATGTCGTTAGTAAAGATTGAAAAAAGTAAGTAAAAAAAAGGGGTCTAGACAGCTGCCCTGGGGAATTCCTGATTCTACCTGGATTATGTTGGAGAGGCTTCCATTAAAGAACCCCCTCTGTGTTCTGTTAGACAAGTAACTCTTTATCCACATTATAGCAGGGGGTGTAAAGCCATAACACATACGTTTTTCCAGCAGCAGACTATGATCGATAATGTCAAAAGCCGCACTGAATTCTAACAAAACAGCCCCCACAATCTTTCTATCATCAATTTCTCTTAGCCAATCATCAGTCATTTATATAAGTGCTGTGCTTGTTGAATGTCCTTCCCTATAAGCGTGCTGAAAGTCTGTTGTCAGTTTGTTTACTGTAAAATAGCATTGTTTCTGGTCAAACACACATTTTTCCAAAAGTTTACAAAGGGTTGGTAACAGGCTGATTGGTCGGCTATTTGAGCCAGTTAAGGGGGTTTTACTATTATTAGGTAGGGGAATAACTTTTGCTTCCCTCCAGGCCTGAAGGACACACACTTTCTAGTAGGCTTAAATTGAAGATATGGGGTGTGTGTGTGAGTGTGTGTGTGTGTGTGAGTGTGTGTGTGAGTGAGTGAGTGAGTGTGTGTGTGAGTGAGTGTGTGTGAGTGAGTGAGTGAGTGAGTGAGTGAGTGTGTGTGTGTGAGTGTGTGTGTGTGAGTGAGTGTGTTCTACATTTACATTTTAGTCATTTAGCAGAGATCCAGAGCGACTTACAGTTAGTGAGTGCATACATTTTTCATACTGGCCCCCCCCCTTGGGAATCGAACCCACAACCCTGGCATTGCAAGCGCCATGCTCTACCAACTGAGCTACACTAGGCTTAAATAGAAAATATGGCAAATAGGAGTGGCAATATCGTCCGCTATTATCCTCAGTAATTTTCCATCCAAGTAGTCAGACCACGGTGGTTTGTCGATAGACAATAATACTTATTTCACTACTTCCACACTTACTTTACGGAAATCAAAATTACAACGCTTGTCTTCCATAATTTGGTCAGATATACTTGGATGTGTCATGTCAGCGTTTGTCGCTGGCATGTCATGCCTAAGTTTGCTAATCTTGCCAAAGAAAAAATCATTAAAGTAGTTGGCAATATCTTTGGGTTTTGTGATGAGTGAGCAATCTGATTCAATGAATGATGGAGCTGAGTGTGCCTTTTTTGCCGAACATTTCATTTAAAGTGCTCCAAAGCTTTTTACTATCATTCTTTATATAATTTCTATTTATTTCATAGTGTAGTTTCTTCTTCTTTTTATTCAGTTTAATCACATGATTTCTCAATTTGCAGTACGTTTGCCAATCGGTTGTACAGCCAGACCTATTTGCCATCTCTTTTGCCTCATCCCTCTCAACCATACCATTTTTCAATTCCTCATCAATCCACGGGGATTTGACAGTTTTTACAGTCATTTTCTCAATGGGTGCATGCTTATTAGTAACCGGGAATAAGCAATTTCATAAATGTGTCGAGTGCAGCGTCTGGTTGCTCGTCATTACACACCACGGACCAACAAAATATTCTTCACATCAACAACATAGGAATCACTACAAAACGTATTGTGTGACCTCTTATACACAATATTAGGCCCAGCCTTTGGAACTTTGGTTTTCCTAGATATGGCTACTATATTGTGATCACTACATCCGATGGATTTGGATACTGCTTTCAAACAAATTACTGCAGCATTAGTAAAGATATGTTGATGATTTAATTAGTGTACAGTTTGAAGCTTTCTCTTGAGTGGGCAGCCTGATGACAGCCAGTAAATATTTAAATCACCCAGAAAGTATACCTCTCAATTGATATCACATATATTATCAAGCATTTCACACATGTTATCCAGATACTGACTGTTAGCGCTTGGTGGTCTATAGCAGTTTCCCACCAGAATGGGCTTTAGGTGAGGCAGATGAACCTGTAGCCATATTACTTCAACAGTATTTAACATGAGAGCCTCTCTCAGCTTTACATGAATGTGGTTCTGAATATATACAGCAACACCGCCCCCGTTGGCATTTCTGTATTTTCTGTAAATGTTATAACCTTGTATTGCTACCACTGTAACATGAAAGGCATTATCTAAGTGAGTTTCAGAATATGAATGTCATCTGTTACTAGCAAATTATTGTATCATGAACCTTGTTTTCTAAGCTACAGTACCAGTCAAAAGTTTGGACACACCTACTAATTCAAGGATTTTCCTTAATTTTTTACTATTTTCTACATTGTAGAATAATAGTGAAGACATCAAAACTATGAAATAACACTTATGGAATCATGAAGCAACCAAAGAAAGTGTTAAACAAATCAAAGTATATTTTATATGTTATATTCTACATATAGCCACCCTTTGCCTTGATGACAGCTATGCACACTCTTAGCATTCTCTCAACCAGCTTCACCTCGAATGCTTTTTCAACAGTCTTGAATGATTTCCCACATATGCTGAGCACTTGTTGGCTGCTTTTCCTTCACTCTGCCATCCAACTCATCCCAAACCATCTCAATTGGGTTGAGGTCGGGGGTGATTGTGGAGGCCAGGTCATCTGATGCAGCACTCCATAACTCTCCTTCTTGGTAAAATAGCCCTTACACAGCCTGGAGGTGTGTTGGGTCCTTGTCCTGTTCAAAAACAAATGATAGTCCCACTAAGCCCAAACCAGATGGGATGGCGTATCACTACAGAATGCTGTGGTAGCCATGCTGGTTAAGTGTGCCTTGAATTCTAAATAAATCACAGACAGTGTCACCAGCAAAGCACCCCCACATCATAACACCTCCTCCTCCATGCTTTACAGTGGGGAACTACACATGCAGAGATCATCCGTTCACCCACACCGCGTCTCACAAAGACACAGTGGTTGGATGCAAAAATCTCCAATTTGGACTCCAGACCAAAGGACAAATTTACACTGGTCTAATGTCCATTGCTCGTGTTTCTTGGCCCAAGCAGGCCTCTTCTTATTATTGGTGTCCTTTAGTAGTGGTTTCTTTGCAGCAATTCGACCATGAAGGCCTGATTCACACAGTCCCCTCTGAACAGTTGATGTTGAGATGTGTCTGTGACTTGAACTCTGTGAAGCATTTATTTGGGCTGCAATTTCTGAGGCTGGTAACTCTAATGAACTTATCCTCTGCAGCAGAGGTAACTCTGGGTCTTCCATTCCTGTGGCGGTCCTCATGAGAGCCAGTTTCATCATAGCGCTTTATGGTTTTTGCGACTGCACTTGAAGAAACTTTCAAAGTTCTTGAAATTCCTTATTGACTGACCTTCATGTCTAAAAGTAATGATGGACTGTCGTTTCCCTTTGCTTATTTGAGCTGTTCTTGCCATAATATGGACATGGTCTTTTACTAAATAGGGCTATCTTCTGTATACCCTTTTTTGTTTACTACATGATTCCATATGTGTTATTTCATAGTTTTGATGTCTTCACTATTATTTTACAAGGTAAGAAATAGTAACAATAAAGAAAAACCCTTGAATGAGTAGGTGTGTCCAAACTTTTGACTGGTAGTGTACATATGTTAACGTGGGCTATTTTTAAACACTTTTCTGGCATGCTTGATTATTTTTCTTGCTTTACTGGGAAGCTTAGCAGAGATAGACATACTCAGGTTATTTTTATTAGTGCAGGGTGAGCTGCACACAGTGGACTTCCTACTAGGGCACACCACCTCAGTGCTAACAGTATTACTCTGGTTCATAGGCATATGATTACTGCATACCATAGCTGTAGGATCCGCAGAGGCATTCCGGGCAGTAACAGAGACATAAATTAGGTTACATTGTGTCTTCCAACGCCCCTAGGATAATGTACATTTGCTGAAGCATTATGACAACTCAGCGACACAGTGGTAGGGATTAAATGAGCTGGACTTGGGTCCAGTTCTTTAAAATCCATCTTCAGCTGTTCTGAACTGCCCTTCATAATGTATGACAGTATCAGCCCCCGGTGACTGACTCACAGCCTCGGGAAGCAACCTGGTGATATCCTGAACTTTTGCCCCCAGGAAAACACAAAGTCTTTGCCCCAGGTACAGATTAATGCCTCACCATCAAACTCCCTATCACAATCGCCGGAATGGTCCGACCTCTACCGTGTCTCGAAGCAGATTGCGAGGCCAGAGCCACAGAACTCAACTGAGAAGAGGGCTGCTGAGACGCCGGCTGTGTGCAGGCCACAACAGCCAAAGGGACAGAGCTCTGATCCAGAGAGCACGGCCCAGCGGAGGGGGGGCAGCGGTGGTCCAGGCTGTGGCCAGGCAGTTGATTGACTAGGACAGAGGGAGAGGTAGCTGGAGGGTCATCCACAGCCATGGAGGAAACACCCAAGCCCCCGGCAGAAGACAGCTGGTACAGGGGCTCAAAGCGATCATTGAATGTCCCATGGATAACGTCCGAACCAAATAGAAACATTTTCATAACATTCCCTAGTGGACATTAAAAATGCCTTATTATAACATTAGACCAAACCAGGACCAGTCCTGAACATCCTCTTATGGTCCTGAGGTTTATGTCATGTTTTAATGTTTGTAGAGTGGGGTAACGTCTCGCTGAAACCCTTAAATATAGTGACCAAACCTTGACCATAGCCCTCTCTGACGGTCATAGGGGTGGTGTTGGTGGGGATACGTCGGGTGTTGTTGGCTGGGCTACATACAGCCTGCGGGGGGGTTCTCACATTATTGGCAGGCCTCAGTCCCCATCTCGCCCTCAGCCTGCTAAAAGCTCAGAGACACTTGTTTTCTTCAAATAAACAAAATATGTCAAGCGTGAACAGCCTTTATCCTTCGTGACATTAGGTAACACAGTAAATGTGACATATCTGGCTTCATAACACACCTCTAGCCATGACAACAATAATCTGTCTAATTTGTGCTACGTTATGTCTTTATTTTCAGCTGACCGCATTTAACGTCAAAGCACAAGGGGACATTGATGGTGTGTGTGTGTGTGTGTGTGTGTGTGTGTATATATGGTCTTTTAATAGACCCTTGAGTTTCCCCCTTTTCTCCATCTCCTCCTCTCCTCCACCTCTGTCTCCCTCCTCCTCTCCTCCACCTCTGTCTCCCTCCTCCTCTCCTCTCCTCCACCTCTGTCTCCTTTCTCCTCTCCTCCACCTCTGTCTCCCTCCTCCTCTCCTCCACCTCCGTCTCTCTCCTCCTCTCCTCCACCTCTGTCTCCCTTCTCCTCTCCTCCACCTCTGTCTCTCTCCTCCTCTCCTCTCCTCCACCTCTGTCTCCTCTCCTCCTCTGTCTCCCTCCTCCTCTCCTCCACCTCCGTCTCTCTCCTCCTCTCCTCCACCTCTGTCTCCCTCCTCCTCTCCTCCTCTCTCTCCCTCTTGTCTTCCTCCTGCTTCTCTTGAACTAGACACTCCAGACCCACTTTACCTTGTGCCCTACCCTTAGGGTGAAGGTGTGTGGCTGGAGGATGCTACTTTAGGGCCTCTACTTCACGTTACATAACCCAGATAGGAGACACTAGAGCGGGGAAGAGGAGTGACAAACTACTACCTCCATACTCCACTCCTCCATATCTTCTCCATCTATCCCTCCATCCGTCCTTCGTACCCCCCTACCCCTCCATCCCTCCATCTCTCGTACCCCCCCACTCCTCCGTACATCTATTCCTCCTTCATACCCCCCCCCACTCCTCCATATCTCTATCTATCTTTCTATCTATCTATTGCCGCTCACGCTTCCTCGCTCTTAAAGTGCATCATTTCCTCCGTTCGCCAAAGAGAGAGATGGATGGATACGATATCGTAAATGGTCGCTGTTGTTAAGGTGATACTGTGTCCATGGTAACGGTGATGATGATGATGATGATGAGGGGAGGAGCAAGGTCAACAACACTGAAAATAGAGACTTACCAGATCGCTGCCTCGCAAAGCACTATGGGTAATACATTATGTCAGAAAAGCAGGTGAAGGTTAAAACACAGACACACCTATATAGTAAAGGTGTTTCCCTGTACTGCTGTACTCTGTTCCCCAGATATGCTACACTACTGCTGAATTGAGTAGTTAAAGTGTTAAATGAATCTTGACAGTTTCAAACTACCCCTTCATCTACCAAAACGACGTTTTACTTAGTTTAATACTGTATTGGTCTAGAGCTGTATCTAGTTAGTTTAATGCTGTATTGGTCCAGAGCTGTATCTAGTTAGTTTAATACTGTATTGGTCTAGAGCTGTATCTAGTTAGTTTAATACTGTATTGGTGTATAGCTGTATCTAGTTAGTTTAATACTGTATTGGTCTAGAGCTGTATCTAGTTAGTGTAATACTGTATTGGTCTAGAGCTGTATCTAGTTAGTTTAATACTGTATTGGTGTATAGCTGTATCTAGTTAGTTTAATACTGTATTGGTCTAGAGCTGTATCTAGTTAGTTTAATACTGTATTGGTGTATAGCTGTATCTAGTTAGTTTAACGCTGTATTGGTGTATAGCTGTATCTAGTTAGTTTAATACTGTATTGGTGTATAGCTGTATCTAGTTAGTTTAACGCTGTATAGGTGTATAGCTGTATCTAGTTAGTTTAATACTGTATTGGTCTAGAGCTGTATCTAGTTAGTTTAATACTGTATTGGTGTATAGCTGTATCTAGTTAGTTTAATGCTGTATTGGTGTATAGCTGTATCTAGTTAGTTTAATACTGTATTGGTGTATAGCTGTATCTAGTTAGTGTAATACTGTATTGGTCTAGAGCTGTATCTAGTTAGTTTAATACTGTATTGGTGTATAGCTGTATCTAGTTAGTTTAATACTGTATTGGTGTATAGCTGTATCTAGTTAGTTTAATACTGTATTGGTCTAGAGCTGTATCTAGTTTGTTTAATACTGTATTGGTGTATAGCTGTATCTAGTTAGTTTAATACTGTATTGGTCTAGAGCTGTATCTAGTTAGTTTAATACTGTATTGGTGTATAGCTGTATCTAGTTAGTTTAATACTGTATTGGTCTAGAGCTGTATCTAGTTAGTTTAATACTGTATTGGTGT
>NW_028160246.1:0-37008 GCF_964263955.1 Coregonus lavaretus | reverse complement strand
AACATTGACTGCTCTGAGAAATGGAGAAGACCTTTCCTCTTCCACTGTACTGTAGGCTTCTGTAAGAGGCTTTGTGTGTGGGTGTGTGTGTGGGTGTGTGTGTGTGTGTGTGTGTGTGTGTGTGTGTGTGTGTGTGCGCTGTACGTCTGTAAGCGAGTGTTACTGTATGTTTTGTAAGAGTGTGTTAGAGTGTTTGTGTGTGTGTGTGTGTGTGTGTGTGTGTGTGTGTGTGTAAGAAACTGGGTCAGCATTGGTATATGACACATCCCCCTGGAAAGAGATATGTGAAAATCTGAGAGGGTGCAGAGAGGAGAGGAGAGGAGAGGAGAGGAGAGGAGAGGAGAGGAGAGGAGAGGAGAGGAGAGGAGAGGAGAGGAGAGGAGAGGAGAGGAGAGGAGAGGAGAGGAGAGGAGAGGAGAGGAGAGGAGAGGAGAGGAGAGGAGAGGAGAGGAGAGGAGAGGAGAGGAGAGGAGAGGAGAGGAGAGGAGAGGAGGAGAGGAGAGAGGAAAGGAGGAGAGAGGAGAGGGGAAGAGAGAGGAGGAGAGAGGAGAGGGCTGAGGTGAGGAGGAGAGAGGAGAGGAGAGGAGAGAGGAGGAGAGAGAGGAGAGGAGAGGAGAGGAGAGGAGAGGATAGGAGAGGAGAGGAGAGGAGAGAGGAGAGGGGAGGAGAGAGGAGAGGGGAGGAGAGAGGAGAGGGGAGGAGAGAGGAGAGGGAGGAGAGAGGAGAGGGCTAAGGTGAGGAGGAGAGAGGAGAGGAGAGGAGAGGAGGAGAGAGGAGAGGGGAGGAGAGGAGGAGAGAGGAGAGGGGAGGAGAGAGGAGAGGAGGGAGAGGAAAGGAGGAGAGGGCTGCCACAAGCAGTCTGAGCGGAGACGGGGAAAAACAGCTCTACAGATGACTACATAAATCATTGGGACATTCAGAGATAAAACATCTACAACCTCTCTTCATAAAGTATCATTACATAAACTAGAGCAAACAGTCCATATTAGAGAAAGGTTTGTCTCCCTGGTCTGTCTGTTTGTCTGTTGAGGTGAGCATTGACATCTCCCTCCTGCTCTGTGCTCCAGTCTGGTCCTGGTTGTGTCAAATTCAATTAAAATGTATTTTATAAAGCCCTTTTTACATCAGCAGTTGTCACAAAGTGCTTAACAGATACCCAGCCTAAAACCCCAAAGAGCAAGCAATGATGTCTACTTCCACACATGCGGTGAGGATCACAAGGATGCAGAGGGTTATATACGGTATATTATATAGGTTCTCAGAGATATATACAGGTTTATATATATATATATATATATATATATATATATATATTATATACTGTAGGTTTTCAGAGATACAGTGGCTTGCGAAAGTATTCACCCCCTTGGCATTTTTCCAATTTTGTTGCCTTACAACCTGGAATTAAAATGGATTTACACAACATGCCTACCCCTTTGAAGATGTAAAATATATATATTTTTTTTGTAAAACAAACAAGAAATAAGACAAAAAAACTGAAAACTTGAGCGTGCACAAGATGAAACCAAAATAGAAATTTTTGGTAAAAACTCAACTCGTCGTGTTTGGAGGACAAATAATGCTGAGTTGCATCCAAAGAACACCATACCTACTGTCTCCTGAGTGGCGCAGTTGTCTAAGGCACTGCATCGCAGTGCTAACTGTGCCACTAGATCCTGGTTCGAATCCAGGCTCTGTCGCAGCCGGCCGTGACCGGGAGACTCATGGGCGGCGCACAATTGGTCCAGGGTAGGGGAGGGAATGGCCGGCAGGGATGTAGCTCCCATGGGGGGCCAGTATAAAAAAAATATGTATTCACTAACTGTAAGTCGCTCTGGATAAGAGCGTCTGCTAAATGACTAAAATGTAAATGTGAAGCATGGGGGTGGAAACATCATGCTTTGGGGCTGTTTTTCTGCAAAGGGACCAGGACGACTGATCCGTGTAAAGGAAAGAATGAATGGGGCCATGTATCGTGAGATTTTGAGTGAAAACCTCCTTCCATCAGCAAGGGCATTGAAGATGAAATGTGGCTGGGTCTTTCAGCATGACAATGATCCCAAACACACCGCCCGGGCAATGAAGGAGTGGCTTTGTAAGAAGCATTTCAAGGTCCTGGAGTGGCCTAGCCAGTCTCCAGATCTCAACCCCATAGAAAATCTTTGGAGGGAGTTGAAAGTCTGTGTTGCCCAGCGACAGCCCCAAAACATCACTGCTCTAGAGGAGATCTGCATGGAGGAATGGGCCAAAATACCAGCAACAGTGTGTGAAAACCTTGTGAAGACTTACAGAAAACGTTTGACCTGTGTCATTGCCAACAAAGGGTATATAACAAAGTATTGAGAAACTTTTGTTATTGACCAAATACTTATGTTCCACCATAATTTGCAAATAAATTCATAAAAAATCCTACAATGTGATTTTCTGGAGAAAAAAATCTCATTTTGTCTGTCATAGTTGACGTGTACCTATGATGAAAATTACAGGCCTCTCTCATCTTTTTAAGTGGGAGAACTTGCACAATTGGTGGCTGACTAAATAAATTTTTTTCTCTCCACTGTATATATATATTATATACTGTAGGTTGTCAGAGTCAACCTACTGTTGTCCTCCACTTCCCTTCTGTAATACACATTTGTCTATCGGAGGTATAATTTGGTGTTTGAAGCAAACCGTGGTGGATCCTCTCTCTTTGACCAAACAACTACAGTCAAATCAGGGGTGATTTGAATGAGTCCTTAAAGGTTATCTTTTATCCAAACACACACCACAGGATCATGATGTTCTCCTCCTCTGCACTAAACATAACCAGATAAACCCTGGACCTGCCTTGATGATTGGAAAGTGTTTTACTATTGCAACACAACAAGACCTACACACTAAACAGCACAAGACCTACACACTAAACAGCACAAGACCTACACACTAAACAGCACAAGACCTACACACGTACCACGATACCTAAACACTAAACACCACAAGAATTACACACTAAACACCACAAGACCTACACACTAAACACAACAAGCTAAACCATGAAGAGATACAGTACTTCCTTCCTTGAGGAACAAAAAATATATAACTGTTTTGAAAAATGTACACATTTGTATGTACTTTGTGTCAGGAAGTATCAAACCAATCAAATGTATTTTATAAAGCATTTTTCCATCAACAGAGAGTAGAGGGAGAGTAGAGGGAGAGAGGTTGAGTAGAGGGAGAGTAGAGGTTGAGTAGAGGGAGAGAAGAGGGAGAGTAGAGGGAGAGAGGTTGAGTAGAGGGAGAGAAGAGGGAGAGTAGAGGGAGAGTAGAGGGAGAGTAGAGGGAGAGTAGAGGGAGAGTAGAGGGAGAGTAGAGGGAGAGAGGTTGAGTAGAGGGAGAGTAGAGGGAGGGTTGAGTAGAGGGAGAGTAGAGGGAGAGTAGAGGGAGAGAGGTTGAGTAGAGGGAGAGTAGAGGGAGAGAAGAGGGAGAGTAGAGGGAGAGAGGTTGAGTAGAGGGAGAGAAGAGGGAGAGTAGAGGGAGAGTAGAGGGAGAGTAGAGGGAGAGTAGAGGGAGAGTAGAGGGAGAGAGGTTGAGTAGAGGGAGAGTAGAGGGAGAGAAGAGGGAGAGTAGAGGGAGAGTAGAGGGAGAGTAGAGGTTGAGTAGAGGGAGAGTAGAGGGAGAGTAGAGGGAGAGTAGAGGGAGAGTAGAGGGAGAGAAGAGGGAGAGTAGAGGGAGAGTAGAGGGAGAGTAGAGGGAGAGAAGAGGGAGAGTAGAGGGAGAGAAGAGGGAGAGTAGAGGGAGAGTAGAGGGAGAGTAGAGGGAGAGTAGAGGGAGAGAAGAGGGAGAGTAGAGGGAGAGAAGAGGGAGAGTAGAGGGAGAGTAGAGGGAGAGTAGAGGGAGAGTAGAGGGAGAGTAGAGGGAGAGTAGAGGGAGAGAGGGAGAGTAGAGGGAGAGTAGAGGGAGAGTAGAGGGAGAGTAGAGGGAGAGTAGAGGGAGAGTAGAGGGAGAGTAGAGGGAGAGAGGTTGAGTAGAGGGAGAGTAGAGGGAGAGTAGAGGACACGGACGGAGGACAGGAGCCCAGTTCGAGCAACAAGAGAGCTAACCCCAGAGCCCTGCAGACAGACAGACAGGCAGACGGACAGACACACAAACAGACATACAAACAGTCAGAGCGGACAGACAGCATCCTGGATCCTTGGGACGTCCCTACCTTAAACCCAAACCTTAACCATAACCCTTACCAAACCACCAGCAGGGGTCACTGTTATGCAGAGTTACTACCCCTCTTCTCTCTCTCTCTCTCTCTCTCTCTCTCTCTCTCTCTCTCTCTCTCTCTCTCTCTCTCTCTCTCTCTCTCTTTCCTCAAGGTGCACAACCCTCAGAGTCAGATCAACACTGTAATGGTGTCACTGAAGGGCTGGGAGCTGTTTTCATTTAGCAAAGTAAGCAACTTTATTGAATTAATTACATTATTATATTAATCGCCATGCTTTTCCATAACAATCACAATCATGGATGTGAGTTTAGAGATTTCAGTCACAACCTTATAATATCCTACAAGTTGTGCTTAAAGAGTATACATTCAAGTGATCTATCAGAGTGAGGATGTTGCTTTACCACCTTGTCATATCTATGGATTAATTGATCTACGGATCTATAGATCGCATGGCCAATTTGAAGGAATTGACTGTATCATAATGAAATAATAGAAATATACTGCAGGACACCACTAGAAGGCTGCGGATGCTGCTGAATGCATAATGGACCAGCAGGTGGGAGGTGACAACTCTCACGGGTCAGAGGTTAGCTTCACGTATGGTATCCCAAATAGCCCAAAAAAAGCTAAAGGTACATAGTTGATCTCCATCTCAGAACACGTCAGCGCTAAAGCACTAACTCAGCATGCTATTTGGCTCTTCTCTGGGCTTTATGTGGCATCAGGGCCACCGGGCAGGAAATAAACCAACTGTTTAAGGCATTTCAGATGGTTGGAGTTTATTGAGCTGTGGTGGCAGGTATCGATCCATCCTGATATTTACTGGCCACGCACCCTTGCAGAGAGCAGGGGGGAGAGGCAGGACCTTATTATTTATGTGAGGTACTCTGACAAACGGCTCTGATCTACAGGGGCTTATGGATGACAAATGAACTGGTATCTGGGAGTGTAGAGAGGGCCTGTCAGCAGTTTGGCCCAGGGGTCACTGTGTTCACTGGGCCCTGCAGTGGATCTGATGTGTGATAATTGGAGCATGTATCTTACTGATTAGTGTGATGTTAGAAACAAAGAAAGGGGGAGATCTCCTCCCTCCTCTTCTCCTTCCTGTCCTCCTTCCTCTCCTACCTCCTGTCATCTCCTACCTCCTGTCCTCTCTCTCTCCTACCTCCTGTCCTCCCTACTGTCCTTTTTCCTCTCCTACCTCCTGTCCTTTTTCCTCTCCTACCTCCTCTCCTCTCCTCTCCTCTCCTCTCCTCTCCTCTCCTCTCCTCTCCTCTCCTCTCCTCTCCTCTCCTCTCCTCTCCTCTCCTCTCCTCTCCTCTCCTACATCCTCTCCTCTCCTCTCCTCTCCTCTCCTCTCCTCTCCTCTCCTACATCCTCTCCTCTCCTCTCCTCTCCTCTCCTCTCCTCTCCTCTCCTCTCCTCTCCTACATCCTCTCCTCTCTCTCCTCTCCTCTCCTCTCCTCTCCTCTCCTCTCCTCTCCTCTCCTCTCCTCTCCTCTCCTCTCCTCTCCTCTTCTCTCCCTCCTCTCCTCTCCTCTCCTCTCTCCTCTCCTCCAGCCTTCCTCCTGCAGCCTGCTTAGTGAATTGGCTAATTGACACCCTGAACTGTACTCTCTCAGACAGCCAGAAGCCAGAGACCACACCATACCACCTCCCACCAACAAAATGGTCCCAATTATAGAATGCAGCTATGCCATGCCAACAAATCTAACTGATGGCTGTCACAAGGTGTGAGACGTGAGTGTAGCGGTATAAGAAGCTCTCCTGATATCAGTAACACAGCAGATCAGAATGTCAGCGCCGCTCAGAGGTGTGAATTATCTGCCCAGCAGATGTCTGCAAATAGGCCCTGATTAGACCCACCTGATCATCAGACCCTGAATAGACCCACCTGATCATCAGACCCTGAATAGACCCACCTGATCATCAAGCCCTGATTAGACCCACCTGATCATCAGACCCTGATTAGACCCACCTGATCATCAGGCCCTGATTAGAACCACCTGATCATCAGGCCCTGATTAGACCCACCTGATCATCAAGCCCTGAATAGACCCACCTGATCATCAGACCCTGATTAGACCCACCTGATCATCAGGCCCTGATTAGACCCACCTGATCATCAGGCCCTGAATAGACCCACCTGATCATCAGACCCTGATTAGACCCACCTGATCATCAGGCCCTGATTAGACCCACCTGATCATCAAGCCCTGATTAGACCCACCTGATCATCAGGCCCTGATTAGACCCACCTGATCATCAAGCCCTGAATAGACCCACCTGATCATCAGACCCTGATTAGACCCACCTGATCATCAGGCCCTGATTAGACCCACCTGATCATCAGGCCCTGATTAGACCCACCTGATCATCAGGCCCTGATTAGACCCACCTGATCATCAGACCCTGATTAGACACACCTGATCATCAGGCCCTGATTAGACCCACCTGATCATCAGGCCCTGATTAGACCCACCTGATCATCAGACCCTGAATACGTCAAGACAAGACAAGAGCATGCAGCTGTCATTGTGAGCCTAGAGTTAAATTCAGTCTGAGGAGAACAGATCTCTCCCAGTAGCCAATGATACAGAGGCACCCTATTCCCTATATAGTACACTACTTTGGACCAGGGCCCATATTCCCTATATAGTACACTAATTTGGATCAGGGCCCATATTCCTTATTTAGTGCACTCAGAGTACACAGTGATCCTGATACAGAGACCGGGGTGGGGTGGACACTGGCATGGCACACCCTTTACGTCAGAGCTCTCTCTCTACACAGCATGTCATTGAATCTCTGCTTGTGTTAACATTTAAAATGCAATCCCACCATGCCTCCTCCTCCCCCCATTACTCCTCCTCCTTTCCCCCCCCCATGCGTCGTCCCCGTCCCCGTCCCTGTCCCCCACAGTACTTTAGCGCATCATTGCACCATTTATAAATGTGCTTTACAATGTAAAGTTTCCATGAACACTTGAACTGAGGTCAACCCCATCCTTTGAAAGTTCAACAGCAGTGTAAGCTGTGACAAACAGAGTCTATTAAATATGATATTCATTCTGAACTACGCTCTTCATGATGGTAGGAAGGATCATACCAGGCCAGAAACATAAAAGGGTCCATTTTGGGGATGCGCTGACAGAATCGTATGTAAATAATGTTCTGCTGCAGGTCAGGTCTCAACACAAAGTGACCATGGGGAGGGAGGGAGGGATGGAGAGGGATGGAGGGAGAGAGAGAGAGAGAGAGAGAGAGAGAGAGAGAGAGAGAGAGAGAGTGAGGGAGAAAGAGAGTGAGAGAGAGAGAGAGAGAGAGTGAGGGAGAGAGAGAGAGAGAGAGAGAGAGAGAGAGAGAGAGAGTGAGGGAGAAAGAGAGTGAGAGACAGAGGGAGAGAAAGAGAGAGTGAGAGAGAGACAGAGAGGGAGAGAGAGGGAGAAAGTGAGAGACACAGAGACAGAGGGAGAGAGAGACGTGTCAGACAGAAAAAGAGAGAGAGAGAGACAGAGAGGGAGAGAGAGGGAGAAAGTGAGAGACACAGAGACAGAGGGAGAGAGAGAGAGCGACGTCAGACAGACATGTGAACGTTGGAGCGCTTGACAGCTGAAACCACAGTTGACCTCTTCCAGCTGGAGGTGGGGTTAGTTCAACATAATCGCTCCCTTCACTGTCAAATGTCAGTCAAGCTCAGCGCTAACACAAGCCATCATCCAGCTTAGCCTCAGTCCAATTTAAGGGAAAGACAGAGAGAAAAGACTGCGTAGACTGGTGGAAATTGTTACATTAACCAGCAGCCATGAAATTTCAGAATGTTTTTTTTTCTACAATAGGGGGAGACTGAGGTTAAATGTAACATGGGTCAATTATAAGGGTAACTTGGGGGGTAAAACGCAACCGTCATTTTTTGGGAGTGACTTCAATTGTGATGAAACAGATGACATTTTTAATTGAGCAAGAGTAGTGGCATCCAGGGAAAGTGTTGGGGGAACTTGGTGATATTAAGTGGTTTCTGTGAGAAGTACAGACAGGGGGCGGTTTACCCCAAGTTACCCTAACACGTAGGCCTACATTATATTTACTGTATTAATGCACATTTTTTGGGACATAAAATTAACCAATAGGATGCCAACCAGTTAAAATATCACATTTGGGATCTAGCTAATTATTAGCCCAATAGGGTGAATGCAGATAGGAAAGTCTACAGGTCATAATTCTTATTGCTAATCATTTTACCAATGTGTTATTGGGCTCATTTCTGGAGGTGGAAATTATATTTTAGATGGTGTCAGCATAATTGTATTTTGGAGTAAACTGTCCTTTTAAAAAGTCACCAGAACTGAGCTAATCCTTCTCCATAAAAACATGATATTTTCCCCAAGAGGAAACACTGGATCTCTGTAATACTGTAATTAAATCGGTGTGAATTGAAATAAAAATGATGAATAACTGGTGCGATAATATAAAGGTTTTATAATTGTAATACATTATATGTGATTGAACCCATCTATAAATGGTCTAATATTTGGGTTTTATTTACAGATGAACATTGACCCGGCCCACTCTCTGGTAAGAACACTTAGCAGCACTGTATGGTTTTGGTGAAGGTTCTGGAAATGTCATGACATGGGGTCAAACCAGATTGAAGTCATGGTGTCGACCAGATTGATAAAGACGAAAATGACAGATTTTGCTTTCACACTAATCTGGCTTTTGTATTTCTGTGTTATTTTGGCTTCATTGGGGAGTGAAAGCGTTGCTAGCTATTGCAGCGGAAAATAAACATAAATACAGATTAGACGAAGCTAAAAGGGTGGAAACTGTTTAGACTAATAATGATGGGTTTTTTTTGCGAGGGGACGTTTGGCGAGGGAGGAGAGGAGGGAGGATCAAGAGGAAGATGGGTCACCACTAAGTCTCTCATTGTCTTTTGGTTTTACATCCTAGTTGGAGCTGTGTGTGTGTGAGTGTGTGTGTGTGTGTGTGTGTGTGTGTGTGTGTGTGTGTGTGTGTGTGTGTGTGTGTGTGTGTGTGTGTGTGTGTGTGTGTGTGTGTGTGTGTGTGTGTGTGTTTGAAGTGTGTATGTACAGTACCAGTCAAAAGTTTTACTATTTTCTACATTGTAGAATAATAGTGAAGACATCAAAACTATGAAATAACACATATGGAATCATGTAGTAAGCAAACTCATCAGACCAAAGGACAGATTTCCACCGGTCTAATGTCCATTGCTCGTGTTTCTTGGCCCAAGCAAGTCTCTTCTTATTATTGGTGTCTTTCGTAGTGGTTTCTTTGCAGCAATTCGACCATGAAGGCCTGATTCACACAGTCTCCTCTAAACAGTTGATGTTGAGATGTGTCTGTGACTTGAACTCTGTGAAGCATTTATTTGGGCTGCAATTTCTGAGGCTGGTAACTCTAATGAACATAACTATGGGTCTTCCATTCATGTGGCGGTCCTCATGAGTGCCAGTTTCATCATTGTGCTTGATGGTTTTTGCAACTGCACTTGAAGAAACTTTCAAAGTTATTTACATTTTCTGTATTGACTGACCTTCATGTCTTAAAAGTAATGATGGACTGTCGTTTCTCTTTGCTTCTTTGAGCTGTTCTTGCCATAATATGGACTTGGTCTTTTACCAAATAGGGCTATCTTCTGTATACCTTGTCACAACACAACTGATTGGCTCAAACGCATTAAGAAGGAAAGAAATTCCACAAATTAACTTTTCACAAGGCACACCTGTTAATTGAAATGCATTCCAGGTGACTACCTCATGAAGTTGGTTGAGAGAATGCCAAGAGTGCGCAAAGCTGTCATCAAGACAAAGGGTGGCTACTTTGAAGAATATAAAATATAAAATATAATTTGATTTGTTTAACACTTTTTTGGTTACTACATGATTCCATATGTGTTATTTCATAGTTTGATGTCTTCAATATTATTAAACAATTTAAACATGTAAAAAATAGTAAAAAATAAAGAAAACCCTTGAATGAGTAGGTGTGACCAAACTTTTGACTGGTAGTGTATTCTTTTAGATGTTGAATTTCTATTCTTGCTGTTTTTTCTAGAGCGAATAATCATTATCAAGAGGGACGATATAGTAGTGATATCTGCTTTCATCTAAATCTATTAAACTGAACCTTTTGTATTCATAATGCACCATACTGGGAAAACCGAGCAGCCTTCTCAAGCAATATGTAGACTTTTGTTTTGAATAAAAAAAATAAAAAAAAACATTATTCTATTAATACATAAAGATGCTTGTATTGAACATACATTAATTAGTTATTTTTTCATTTGAATACATAAAGATGCTTGCTGCAATGAATGTGGTATCTAATTCGTATTTAGTAAAATACAGTCCTTGATGAGTAATTCCCAAAGGCTGAGCTGGTGGAGCTGTTTTGTATTTGTGGAAGTAGCATAAAATTATTGAATTAAAGAAAACTCAAGGGGGGCCCTAGTACTTTCCAGAGATTGTCGACAGCTGTGTGTGTGTGTGTGTGTGTGTGTGTGTGTGTGTGTGTGTGTGTGTGTGTGTGTGTGTGTGTGTGTGTGTGTGTGTGTGTGTGTGTGAGACTACAATAGCTGTCTCTTAGGTATAACTATATTCTGAGTGAAGTTGAGGTTGCGTCCCAAATGGCACCCTATTCCCTACATAGTGCACTACGTTAAGTTTGAGGCCGGGCACCTCCAACACAGTGGCAGATGATTTATCTGGTCCCCCAAGGCTCCTAGACGGCTGACGGGGTGGGGGATGTGAAGGGAGGCCTTCACGGGGTGCCTGCCATCTCTGTCTAAGGGAGAGCTGAGTATGAAAAAGTGGAAGTATGAATGTGTTTATCCTTTATGATGCGGGCCAGTGTCATAATCCACATTTATTCAATTTACAGATAATAAATGACATCACATACTCTCCTTCATACAACTACTGAAGAGTTACATCAATAAGGCCTCCTCACAGAGACACCTTCTACATGTTACATCAATAAGGCCTCCTCACAGAGACACCTTCTACATGTTACATCAATAAGGCCTCCTCACAGAGACACCTTCTACATGTTACATCAATAAGGCCTCCTCACAGAGACACCTTCTACGTTACATCAATAAGGCCTCCTCACAGAGACACCTTCATACATGTTACATCAATAAGGCCTCCTCACAGAGACACCTTCTACATGTTACATCAATAAGGCCTCCTCACAGAGACACCTTCATACATGTTACATCAATAAGGCCTCCTCACAGAGACACCTTCATACATGTTACATCAATAAGGCCTCCTCACAGAGACACCTTCATACATGTTACATCAATAAGGCCTCCTCACAGAGACACCTTCTACGTTACATCAATAAGGCCTCCTCACAGAGACACCTTCTACATGTTACATCAATAAGGCCTCCTCACAGAGACACCTTCATACATGTTACATCAATAAGGCCTCCTCACAGAGACACCTTCTACGTTACATCAATAAGGCCTCCTCACAGAGACACCTTCATACATGTTACATCAATAAGGCCTCCTCACAGAGACACCTTCTACATGTTACATCAATAAGGCCTCCTCACAGAGACACCTTCTACACGTTACATCAATAAGGCCTCCTCACAGAGACACCTTCATACATGTTACATCAATAAGACCTCCTCACAGAGACACCTTCTACATGTTACATCAATAAGGCCTCCTCACAGAGACACCTTCGTACATGTTACATCAATAAGGCCTCCTCACAGAGACACCTTCTACATGTTACATCAATAAGGCCTCCTCACAGAGACACCTTCGTACATGTTACATCAATAAGGCCTCCTCACAGAGACACCTTCTACATGTTACATCAATAAGGCCTCCTCACAGAGACATCTTCGTACATGTTACATCAATAAGGCCTCCTCACAGAGACACCTTCTACATGTTACATCAATAAGGCCTCCTCACAGAGACACCTTCTACATGTTACATCAATAAGGCCTCCTCACAGAGACACCTTCTACATGTTACATCAATAAGGCCTCCTCACAGAGACACCTTCGTACATGTTACATCAATAAGGCCTCCTCACAGAGACACCTTCTACATGTTACATCAATAAGGCCTCCTCACAGAGACACCTTCATACATGTTACATCAATAAGGCCTCCTCACAGAGACACCTTCATACATGTTACATCAATAAGGCCTCCTCACAGAGACACCTTCTACATGTTACATCAATAAGGCCTCCTCACAGAGACACCTTCTACATGTTACATCAATAAGGCCTCCTCACAGAGACACCTTCATACATGTTACATCAATAAGGCCTCCTCACAGAGACACCTTCTACATGTTACATCAATAAGGCCTCCTCACAGAGACACCTTCATACATGTTACATCAATAAGGCCTCCTCACAGAGACACCTTCTACATGTTACATCAATAAGGCCTCCTCACAGAGACACCTTCATACATGTTACATCAATAAGGCCTCCTCACAGAGACACCTTCTACATGTTACATCAATAAGGCCTCCTCACAGAGACACCTTCATACATGTTACATCAATAAGGCCTCCTCACAGAGACACCTTCTACATGTTACATCAATAAGGCCTCCTCACAGAGACACCTTCTACATGTTACATCAATAAGGCCTCCTCACAGAGACACCTTCTACATGTTACATCAATAAGGCCTCCTCACAGAGACACCTTCTACATGTTACATCAATAAGGCCTCCTCACAGAGACACCTTCTACATGTTACATCAATAAGGCCTCCTCACAGAGACACCTTCGTACATGTTACATCAATAAGGCCTCCTCACAGAGACACCTTCTACATGTTACATCAATAAGGCCTCCTCACAGAGACACCTTCGTACATGTTACATCAATAAGGCCTCCTCACAGAGACACCTTCTACATGTTACATCAATAAGGCCTCCTCACAGAGACACCTTCGTACATGTTACATCAATAAGGCCTCCTCACAGAGACACCTTCTACATGTTACATCAATAAGGCCTCCTCACAGAGACACCTTCTACATGTTACATCAATAAGGCCTCCTCACAGAGACACCTTCTACATGTTACATCAATAAGGCCTCCTCACAGAGACACCTTCGTACATGTTACATCAATAAGGCCTCCTCACAGAGACACCTTCTACATGTTACATCAATAAGGCCTCCTCACAGAGACACCTTCATACATGTTACATCAATAAGGCCTCCTCACAGAGACACCTTCATACATGTTACATCAATAAGGCCTCCTCACAGAGACACCTTCTACATGTTACATCAATAAGGCCTCCTCACAGAGACACCTTCTACATGTTACATCAATAAGGCCTCCTCACAGAGACACCTTCATACATGTTACATCAATAAGGCCTCCTCACAGAGACACCTTCTACATGTTACATCAATAAGGCCTCCTCACAGAGACACCTTCATACATGTTACATCAATAAGGCCTCCTCACAGAGACACCTTCTACATGTTACATCAATAAGGCCTCCTCACAGAGACACCTTCATACATGTTACATCAATAAGGCCTCCTCACAGAGACACCTTCTACATGTTACATCAATAAGGCCTCCTCACAGAGACACCTTCATACATGTTACATCAATAAGGCCTCCTCACAGAGACACCTTCTACATGTTACATCAATAAGGCCTCCTCACAGAGACACCTTCTACATGTTACATCAATAAGGCCTCCTCACAGAGACACCTTCTACATGTTACATCAATAAGGCCTCCTCACAGAGACACCTTCATACATGTTACATCAATAAGGCCTCCTCACAGAGACACCTTCTACATGTTACATCAATAAGGCCTCCTCACAGAGACACCTTCTACATGTTACATCAATAAGGCCTCCTCACAGAGACACCTTCATACATGTTACATCAATAAGGCCTCCTCACAGAGACACCTTCTACATGTTACATCAATAAGGCCTCCTCACAGAGACACCTTCTACATGTTACATCAATAAGGCCTCCTCACAGAGACACCTTCTACATGTTACATCAATAAGGCCTCCTCACAGAGACACCTTCTACATGTTACATCAATAAGGCCTCCTCACAGAGACACCTTCTACATGTTACATCAATAAGGCCTCCTCACAGAGACACCTTCATACATGTTACATCAATAAGGCCTCCTCACAGAGACACCTTCGTACATGTTACATCAATAAGGCCTCCTCACAGAGACACCTTCTACATGTTACATCAATAAGGCCTCCTCACAGAGACACTTTCGTACATGTTACATCAATAAGGCCTCCTCACAGAGACACCTTCGTACATGTTACATCAATAAGGCCTCCTCACAGAGACACCTTCTACATGTTACATCAATAAGGCCTCCTCACAGAGACACCTTCGTACATGTTACATCAATAAGGCCTCCTCACAGAGACACCTTCTACATGTTACATCAATAAGGCCTCCTCACAGAGACACCTTCTACATGTTACATCAATAAGGCCTCCTCACAGAGACACCTTCATACATGTTACATCAATAAGGCCTCCTCACAGAGACACCTTCATACATGTTACATCAATAAGGCCTCCTCACAGAGACACCTTCTACATGTTACATCAATAAGGCCTCCTCACAGAGACACCTTCATACATGTTACATCAATAAGGCCTCCTCACAGAGACACCTTCATACATGTTACATCAATAAGGCCTCCTCACAGAGACACCTTCATACATGTTACATCAATAAGGCCTCCTCACAGAGACACCTTCTACATGTTACATCAATAAGGCCTCCTCACAGAGACACCTTCGTACACGTTACATCAATAAGGCCTCCTCACAGAGACACCTTCATACATGTTACATCAATAAGGCCTCCTCACAGAGACACCTTCATACATGTTACATCAATAAGGCCTCCTCACAGAGACACCTTCTACATGTTACATCAATAAGGCCTCCTCACAGAGACACCTTCTACATGTTAAATCAATAAGGCCTCCTCACAGAGACACCTTCTACATGTTACATCAATAAGGCCTCCTCACAGAGACACCTTCATACATGTTACATCAATAAGGCCTCCTCACAGAGACACCTTCATACATGTTACATCAATAAGGCCTCCTCACAGAGACACCTTCTACACGTTACATCAATAAGGCCTCCTCACAGAGACACCTTCATACACGTTACATCAATAAGGCCTCCTCACAGAGACACCTTCTACATGTTACATCAATAAGGCCTCCTCACAGAGACACCTTCTACATGTTACATCAATAAGGCCTCATCACAGAGACACCTTCTACACGTTACATCAATAAGGCCTCCTCACAGAGACACCTTCTACATGTTACATCAATAAGGCCTCCTCACAGAGACACCTTCTACATGTTACATCAATAAGGCCTCCTCACAGAGACACCTTCATACATGTTACATCAATAAGGCCTCCTCACAGAGACACCTTCTACATGTTACATCAATAAGGCCTCCTCACAGAGACACCTTCTACATGTTACATCAATAAGGCCTCCTCACAGAGACACCTTCTACATGTTACATCAATAAGGCCTCCTCACAGAGACACCTTCTACATGTTACATCAATAAGGCCTCCTCACAGAGACACCTTCTACATGTTACATCAATAAGGCCTCCTCACAGAGACACCTTCGTACACGTTACATCAATAAGGCCTCCTCACAGAGACACCTTCATACATGTTACATCAATAAGGCCTCCTCACAGAGACACCTTCTACACGTTACATCAATAAGGCCTCCTCACAGAGACACCTTCTACATGTTACATCAATAAGGCCTCCTCACAGAGACACCTTCGTACATGTTACATCAATAAGGCCTCCTCACAGAGACACCTTCTACATGTTACATCAATAAGGCCTCCTCACAGAGACACCTTCTACATGTTACATCAATAAGGCCTCCTCACAGAGACACCTTCTACACGTTACATCAATAAGGCCTCCTCACAGAGACACCTTCTACATGTTACATCAATAAGGCCTCCTCACAGAGACACCTTCTACATGTTACATCAATAAGGCCTCCTCACAGAGACACCTTCTACATGTTACATCAATAAGGCCTCCTCACAGAGACACCTTCGTACACGTTACATCAATAAGGCCTCCTCACAGAGAAACCTTCATACATGTTACATCAATAAGGCCTCCTCACAGAGACACCTTCTACATGTTACATCAATAAGGCCTCCTCACAGAGACACCTTCTACATGTTACATCAATAAGGCCTCCTCACAGAGACACCTTCGTACACGTTACATCAATAAGGCCTCCTCACAGAGACACCTTCTACATGTTACATCAATAAGGCCTCCTCACAGAGACACCTTCTACATGTTACATCAATAAGGCCTCCTCACAGAGACACCTTCTACATGTTACATCAATAAGGCCTCCTCACAGAGACACCTTCTACATGTTACATCAATAAGGCCTCCTCACAGAGACACCTTCTACATGTTACATCAATAAGGCCTCCTCACAGAGACACCTTCGTACATGTTACATCAATAAGGCCTCCTCACAGAGACACCTTCATACATGTTACATCAATAAGGCCTCCTCACAGAGACACCTTCTACATGTTACATCAATAAGGCCTCCTCACAGAGACACCTTCATACACGTTACATCAATAAGGCCTCCTCACAGAGACACCTTCTACATGTTACATCAATAAGGCCTCCTCACAGAGACACCTTCATACACGTTACATCAATAAGGCCTCCTCACAGAGACACCTTCTACACGTTACATCAATAAGGCCTCCTCACAGAGACACCTTCTACATGTTACATCAATAAGGCCTCCTCACAGAGACACCTTCATACACGTTACATCAATAAGGCCTCCTCACAGAGACACCTTCATACACGTTACATCAATAAGGCCTCCTCACAGAGACACCTTCTACACGTTACATCAATAAGGCCTCCTCACAGAGACACCTTCTACATGTTACATCAATAAGGCCTCCTCACAGAGACACCTTCATACACGTTACATCAATAAGGCCTCCTCACAGAGACACCTTCATACACGTTACATCAATAAGGCCTCCTCACAGAGACACCTTCATACATGTTACATCAATAAGGCCTCCTCACAGAGACACCTTCTACATGTTACATCAATAAGGCCTCCTCATAGAGACACCTTCTACATGTTACATCAATAAGGCCTCCTCACAGAGACACCTTCGTACACATTACATCAATAAGGCCTCCTCACAGAGACACCTTCTACATGTTACATCAATAAGGCCTCCTCACAGAGACACCTTCTACATGTTACATCAATAAGGCCTCCTCACAGAGACACCTTCGTACATGTTACATCAATAAGGCCTCCTCACAGAGACACCTTCGTACACGTTACATCAATAAGGCCTCCTCACAGAGACACCTTCTACATGTTACATCAATAAGGCCTCCTCACAGAGACACCTTCATACACGTTACATCAATAAGGCCTCCTCACAGAGACACCTTCTACATGTTACATCAATAAGGCCTCCTCACAGAGACACCTTCTACACGTTACATCAATAAGGCCTCCTCACAGAGACACCTTCGTACATGTTACATCAATAAGGCCTCCTCACAGAGACACCTTCTACATGTTATCTGTTACCCTTCAGTAGATGTATGAATGAGAGGATGTGATGTCATTTTGTTGTACCATCATGTTGTTCTCTCTTTGTTCCCTCTATCTCTGATCACAGGTGATGACCTGACATAGGGGACATGGATATGTTTGGGTGCTATGTGGTGGGGCTTCAGGTCTCCTGTGTTACGGACCTGGGAGAACATGTAGAAGGTGTCTCTGTGAGGAGGCCTTATTGATGTAACGTGCGTGTTATTTTCAACCCGAGGGTCATGTGTCTGTAATAAATATCCCTCAAATTTGGCCTCAGGCAACATGGACCCGAACTTTACACCTGCTAGTATAACTCACAGCCTAACAGCGCCACTGGCCAGTGCCCAACATCCTGAATTTCCATCCCAGTGTATAAAGCCACAGGGCACAGTTCTTACCTTCTGTGGGGCGAGGTGTGCAGGAGGAACCAGGCTGGCAGGAGGGTCTGTGATGTAGGTCTTCTTAGGGACAGGTTGTGGGTAGCCCTGCTGGGTAGGAGCAGGGAGGTAGCTAGGCTCTGGCCTCCAGGTGTTCCCTGGTACTCCCCCGTACCCTCCTGCTCCAGGGTAGGCCTGCTCTGGGTACCCTACCAGAAATGTCATGTACGTGTTAAAAAATGTGTTGACATATACAATACTTACACCAATAACGCATGACATTGTAGCACAAATTAGATTGTTAAAATAAAAAATGCTTTCTACTAGTCTTCGTTTTAACAAACAAACACCGGAAAAGCTAGTTTGGTGCATTTTACTAGTTCCTAAATACATTTAAAATGTATCGGACACAGGTTGTCAAGTAATTTCAGATAACATGTCGTGAAATGGAACATGGTAGATTTGCAAATGGACAGTGTGTGTTAATGTTGTGTGAAAAGTCCGGGTGAGTAGGCACCTTGTGGGGCGAAGCCTGGCTGAGGGGGCCCGTAGGCGAAGTCCGGGCCTCGTGGCTGAGTGGCCATATACTGGAGCTGTGAAGAGACGTGCTCAAATGGTTAACACTCACAGCTCTAACATATCTACTTCCCCATGGGACACCGGGGTTCATTCCATTCTTCTCTTCCTCCTCTGTCTCCTCCCATTTCTATCTGTTTCCTAGCTGGCTATGGTAAAGCATACAACATCGACAAACACCGACAAGGAGCGGAATTTCCCTCTCTGTAACAGAAGAAGAAGACATGTACTGGACCTGGGTTAGGCTCTGGATAGGCTGTTGGGCAAACTGCTGAGGGGGTCCTGGGGACTGGTGCTGGGGACCGGGTTGGGCAGACCTCACCTGGGGAGAAGAAGAACATTACTTCATTGTCAGCTGTCACAGAGACACTGGTTGTGTCTCAAATAGAAACCTATTCCCCATAGGGCTTTGGGGAAAATTAGTGCACTATATTGGGAATAGGGTGCCATTTGGGACTCAAAACTGAAATGTGTCTTTTTACCCAACCCCCCCTGCAAGCACACACACAAAGGTTGAAGGAAATGATCAGCTGCAGCGCACCACCCCTGGAGCAGTTTTAGGGGTTAAAGTAATACTTCGGGATTTTGGCAGTGAGGCCCTTTATCTAGCATGCTAGCCGATACCCATAGACTTCCAGTCATTGCGCTAACGCTAGTTAGCATTGGCTCGAGAAACTACCTCTAACTTACTTCATACTGGACACGGAGACATAAAAATGGTATCCACCAGTTCATCTGACTCTGGGGATTATTGCCAAAATCCTGAAGTATCCCTTTAAGTGCAGGTCCTTGCTCAAGGGCACAACGACAGGGTATGGATAGCAGCCAGGATTGCGTACCTGTACGTTGAAGGTGGGCTGGCTGGGGGTGGAGGCGGTGGCGTAGGAGGCCGGGACGGGCTGGGGCGCCGTCTGGAACTGAGGCCTGGCCACGGGGGAGGCAGAGGAGAGGGGAGCGGAGGAGGAGCTCTCCGCTTGGGGCCGGGGCAGCGTTCCGCCTGGGGCCCCGGCCTTGGGAGTTGACTTCTTAGTGGCCGTCAGAGGAGGCTGGGTGGGGATGACCATACGCTTGTAGCCGGTGACAGGAGCGTTGGGACTGGTCACAGATGGAAGAGTTTCAGAGTTCTGTAAAATAGAATGATAATAGATGAGTTTTGAATCCTCTGCAGAACACTGAGTGTGCCTCTGTTCACCCAGCATCAACTATAGCCAGTTATAAGATATCATATATTACAACATCACCGTCTTGACTCTCTTGCGTCACAAATGAAGTTCCCGATCACCTTTTGATCTTAAGAACCACACCTGAAAACACCATCTTTTTAACTACAATTACTCAAAGAGGACAGATTATTTAGCTTTTACACCTGAAGACGTGGTCTGCATAGAGTTCAGTCACCTGAAGACGTGGTCTGCATAGAGTTCAGTCACCTGAAGACGTGGTCTGCATAGAGTTCAGTCACCTGAAGACGTGGTCTGCATAGAGTTCAGTCACCTGAAGACGTGGTCTGCATATAGTTCAGTCACCTGAAGACGTGGTCTGCATAGAGTTCAGTCACCTGAAGACGTGGTCTGCATATAGTTCAGTCACCTGAAGACGTGGTCTGCATGTAGTTCAGTCACCTGAAGACGTGGTCTGCATATAGTTCAGTCACCTGAAGATGTGGTCTGCATAGAGTTCAGTCACCTGAAGACGTGGTCTGCATAGAGTTCAGTCACCTGAAGACGTGGTCTGCATAGAGTTCAGTCACCTGAAGACGTGGTCTGCATATAGTTCAGTCACCTGAACACGTGGTCTGCATATAGTTCAGTCACCTGAAGACGTGGTCTGCATATAGTTCAGTCACCTGAAGACGTGGTCTGCATAGAGTTCAGTCACCTGAAGACGTGGTCTGCATATAGTTCAGTCACCTGAAGACGTGGTCTGCATATAGTTCAGTCACCTGAAGACGTGGTCTGCATATAGTTCAGTCACCTGAAGACGTGGTCTGCATGTAGTTCAGTCACCTGAAGACGTGGTCTGCATATAGTTCAGTCACCTGAAGACGTGGTCTGCATATAGTTCAGTCACCTGAAGACATGGTCTGCATGTAGTTCAGTCACCTGAAGACGTGGTCTGCATATAGTTCAGTCACCTGAAGACGTGGTCTGCATATAGTTCAGTCACCTGAAGACGTGGTCTGCATATAGTTCAGTCACCTGAAGACGTGGTCTGCATATAGTTCAGTCACCTGAAGACGTGGTCTGCATATAGTTCAGTCACCTGAAGACGTGGTCTGCATATAGTTCAGTCACCTGAAGACGTGGTCTGCATGTAGTTCAGTCACCTGAAGACGTGGTCTGCATGTAGTTCAGTCACCTGAAGACGTGGTCTGCATGTAGTTCAGTCATTTACCCGTAGTGTGATAAAGCTCCGTTAAAGGGAGCAGCACCTGGACCTATTTATTGATACTATGGCTCACAGTCAAACAACTACCCTGCCTGCTTCCTCCATATGCATCTCCAGGCTATCTAGGTCTGAGTCTCAAATAGCACCCTATTCCCTATGTAGTGCACTACTTTTGACCAGGGCCAGTAGGTGCACTATATATATATATATAAATATATAAACTATAAAAAACATATATAAATATATATATAAATATATATAAAACATAAACTAGGGTTAATACATCACTGTCCTGGCTCCATCCATCCATCCATAAACTAGGGTTAATACATCACTGTCCTGGCTCCATCCATCCATCCATAAACTAGGGTTAATACATCACTGTCCTGGCTCCATCCATCCATCCATAAACTAGGGTTAATACATCACTGTCCTGGCTCCATCCATCCATCCATAAACTAGGGTTAATACATCACTGTCCTGGCTCCATCCATCCATCCATAAACTAGGGTTAATACATCACTGTCCTGGCTCCATCCATCCATCCATAAACTAGGGTTAATACATCACTGTCCTGGCTCCATCCATCCATCCATAAACTAGGGTTAATACATCACTGTCCTGGCTCCATCCATCCATCCATAAACTAGGGTTAATACATCACTGTCCTGGCTCCATCCATCCATCCATAAACTAGGGTTAATACATCACTGTCCTGGGTCCATCCATCCATAAACTAGGGTTAATACATCACTGTCCTGGCTCCATCCATCCATCCATAAACTAGGGTTAATACATCACTGTCCTGGCTCCATCCATCCATCCATAAACTAGGGTTAATACATCACTGTCCTGGCTCCATCCATCCATCCATAAACTAGGGTTAATACATCACTGTCCTGGCTCCATCCATCCATCCATAAACTAGGGTTAATACATCACTGTCCTGGCTCCATCCATCCATCCATAAACTAGGGTTAATACATCACTGTCCTGGCTCCATCCATCCATAAACTAGGGTTAATACAGAGAGAGGACACCATGACGATGTGTTGGCAATGCTACTGTGCTGACTCTAACTGGCTGTGGAGGAGAGGTGCTATAAATCTCCGAGACATATGTTGTATTGGTGATCTCTTGACGGGAGGGAATCGGCCACTACGGGAAAACTGCTCTGAACCTGCACAGGAGGAGATCCTCAGTGGTTATATGTGGTGGCTGCAGAACATGTCTCCCCAAGCACTGACAGACTCAGTGTGAACGATTTCTATGTTTTTCAGTGACCTTTTTCAACCCGAGGGCTGTTGATTGGGTTACATAGGTGTATCATACAATAATGACTGGGTGTAAACATAGGCTGAGTGTATCATACGATGTAATAGTATTGGCATGGTATTGGAAATTGAGTGTCTTTTTTCGATTTCATATCTGTTTCAAACATAACTGAACACAGTAATCTACAAGTCAGCGGTGATCTTATCAGTGTAAGATAGTCAACCGACCTAAAAAAGGGCTGTCATTAACCTTGGATGGTGTACTAGAAGAACAAACAATCAATGTGGCTGCAGTACTCATCCATCCTGTATTAAAACTATGGACAATGTTGGTCATGAAAGTGGGTTGACAACACAAGCGTTGTACCAAACATTAAGAACACTGTCCTAATATCGAGTTGCACCCTTTTGCCCTAGGAACAGCCTCAGTTCGTCGGGGCGTGGACTCCACAAGGTGTCGAAAGCGTTCCACTGGGATGCTGGCCCCATGTTGACTCTAATGCTTCCCACAGCTGTGTCAAGTTGGCTGGATGTCCTTTGGGTGGTGGACCATTCTTGATATACACAGGAAACCCCAGCAGCGTTGCAGTTCTTGACACAAACTGGTGCGCCTGGCACCTACTACCATACCCCGTTCAAAGGCACTTAAATCTTTTGTCCTTCCCATTCACCCTCTGAATGGCACACATACACAATCCATGTCTCAATGTCTCAAGGCTTAAAAATCATTCTTTAACCTGTCTCCTCCCCTTCATCTACACTGATTGAAGTGGATTTAACAAGTGACATCAATAAGGGATCATGGCTTTCACCTGGTCAGTCTATGTCATGGAAAGAGTGTTCTTAATGTTTTGTACACTCAGTGTATTTATTACCTAGGTACCTATTACCTCTGTGGTTTCAATAGCTTTCATTAATTGCAAAATAGTTTATGGGAGTCAAGATAGCATAAGTGAATACGTTACAGTCTAACACTAGAGTGGAGGAATTCAGAGGAAAGCAGAGGAGAGGAGAGGAGAGGAGAGGAGAGGAGAGGAGAGGAGAGGAGAGGAGAGGAGAGGAGAGGAGAGGAGAGGAGAGGAGAGGAGAGGAGAGGAGAGGAGAGGAGAGGAGAGGAGAGGAGAGGAGAGGAGAGGAGAGGAGAGGAGAGGAGAGGAGAGGAGAGGAGAGGATGACCCCCAAAGGAACCAACTACATGAAAATACGCTCTCAACCCTGATTTCTTTATCACTGACTAGTGCTAGTGATGTTTGCAGATGTACGGAGAGAGACAACATCTCAATGATATCCTTCAGAAAGTGAAATTATTATATTTAAATGTTTCATGGTTTTTAAATACTCCAGATTATTAATTTATCTATAAAGGCCCTATAACCTAAAGTTGACTCCACGGAGAACTGGAAAATGCAAATGGGGGCTCTCAAAATAATTCCATTGTCATGGTGAACGTTGCATCAGTTAGATTAAGAGAACAAATTCAATAGTTTTATTAGGTGATGAAACTGGGAACAGGATACAATCTGTAGAAGAGTTTGTTTGTTCTACAGTGGAACATGTTAACGGTGTGCTACTGCGAAATAACAACAAGTCACATGTAAAGAACGATTTAAAAATAAATATGAACTAAAACATAAAAACACTGAAGTGCGGCTGTACTCATAAAACATGAGGACACTGGGTTATGACGTTCAGACACTAATCTAATCAAACACAGACACCACATGACTATAATTGTTAAATTGGCCTAAATAAAACACTACCTCCATCAACTGGTATTGCCTGGAAGTCTGTTAAACGTATTTAACACATATCAAAAAGTCACTGTTTAAGTTCTACACTGAGTAAACCAAATATTAGAAACACCTTCCTACTTGAGTTGGTCGGGGTGGGCGAATAACGCGAACGTCTAGCAATCCAAAGGTTGCAAGTTCAAATCTCATCACGGACATCTTTAGCATTTTTAGCTAATTAGCAACTTTTGAACTACACTGAACCAAAATATAAACGCAACATGTAAAGTGTTGGTCCCATGTTTCATGAGCTGAAATAAGATCCCAGAAATTTTCCATACGCACAAAATGTGTATTTCTCTCAGATTCTGTGCACTAATTTGTTTATATCCCTGTTAGTGAGCATTTCTCCATTGCCAAGATAATCCATCCACCTGACAGGTGTGGCATATCAAGAAGCTGATTAAACAGCATGATCATTACACAGGTGCACCTTGTGCTGGGGACAATAAAAGGCCACTCTAAAATGTGCAGTTTTGTCATACAACACAATGCCACAGATGTCTCAAGTTTTGAGGGTGCGTGCAATTGGCATGCTGACTGCAGGAATGTCCACCAAAGCTGTTGCCAGATAATGGAATTTTCATTTCTCTACCATAAGCCGCATCCAACATTGTTTTAGAGAATTTGGCAATATGTCCAAAAGGCCTCACAACCAAAGACCACGTGTAACCGCGCCAGCCAAGGACCTCCACATCCAGCTTCTTCACCTGCGGGATCGTCTGAGACCAGCCACCCGGACAGCTGATGAAACTGTGGGTTTGCACAACTGAAGAAGTTCTGCACAAACTGTCAGAAACCGTCTCAGGGAAGCTCATCTGCGTGCTCGTCATCCTCACCAGGGTCTTGACATGACTGCAGTTCAGTGTCGTAACCGACATCAGTGGGCAAATGCTCACCTTCGATGGCCACTGACACGCTGGGGAAGTGTGCTCATCACAGATGAATCCCAGTTTCAACTGTACCCTAATCCTAACCAATAGCCTAGCTAACGTTAGCCAGCTAGCTAACGTTAGCCACCTAGCTAGAATTCTTAACATTTCATAAGTTTAGCAGATTCTTAACATATAGTAGGTTTAGCAAATTCGTAACATATTGTACGTTTTGCAAATTCGTAACATATAAGACACATTTTAATTCATAACATATCATATGAAATGCTCTGAGACCAGGTTGATTAACCTGGTCAGTCTATGTAATGGAAAGAGCAGGTGTTCTTAATGTTTTGTCCACTCAGTGTTAAACACATATCCAACACAACAGGTGTTCAGTTCACTGCTCTGCATTGCATTCCATGATCCAACCCGTTTACGCAGTACAGTGGCTTTGTCCCAAATGGAACCCTATTCCCTATATAGTGCACTACTTTTGACCAGAGCCCATAGGGAATAGTGTGCCATTGGGACACAAAGAGAATGAACCCTCTTACAACCATATGGCATCCATTACAGGTACCCTGGTAAATGACTTCAGGTTACACTAATGGCAACCCCTATTCCTTAATGTCCCTACATAAGAGAGTGGCCATTTAGGACGCACTCTGGTGAATGACTTCAGGTTAGCCAGACAGATGTTAAGGAGTGGCATGTCCAAGGTGATGGAGTGAAGAGAGATCAATGTGAAATAATGAAAGGGGGGGGGAGAGAGGGAGATGCTTAGGGCTTTGTTGGAAACACTTCCTGTTTGGTAGAAGAATATGAACCAGCAACACAGATGTAGTGGTGGTATATGAACCAGCAACACAGATGTAGTGGTGGTATATGAACCAGCAACACAGATGTAGTGGTGGTATATGAACCAGAAACACATATGTAGTGGTGGTATATGAACCAGCAACACAGATGTAGTGGTGGTATATGAACCAGCAACACAGATGTAGTGGTGGTATATGAACCAGCAACACAGATGTAGTGGTGGTATATGAACCAGCAACACAGATGTAGTGGTGGTATATGAACCAGCAACACAGATGTAGTGGTGGTATATGAACCAGCAACACATATGTAGTGGTGGTATATGAACCAGCAACACAGATGTAGTGGTGGTATATGAACCAGCAACGCAAATCACTGCCTCTTTATACAAAAACAGAAACAGAGAGAAGATACATCCTGATGCTGCAGGGTCTTTAGCCCTACAGATATCCTCTTTAACATGATACTAGCCTCACAGATATCCTCTTTAACATGATACTAGCCCTACAGATATCCTCTTTAACATGATACTAGTCCTACAGATATCCTCTTTAACATGATACTAGCCTCACAGATATCTTCTTTTACATAATAATAATATGCCATTTAGCAGACGCTTTTATCCAAAGCGACTTACAGTCATGCGTGCATACATTATTTTTTTTGTGTATGGGTGGTCCCGGGGATCGAACCCACTACCTTGGCGTTACAAGCGCCGTGCTCTACCAGTTGAGCTACAGAGGACCACGATACTAGCCTCACAGATATAGGTATCGTGGGTTGTTGTAGGTAGTTGTTGTATGTAATTATTGTAGGTTAGTACATGATACTAGCCTCACAGATATCCTCTTTAACATGATACTAGCCTCACAGATATCCTCTTTAACATGATACTAGCCTCACAGATATCCTCTTTAACATGATACTAGTCCTACAGATATCCTCTTTAACATGATACTAGCCCTACAGATATACTCTTTAACATGATACTAGCCCTACAGATATCCTCTTTAACATGATACTAGCCCTACAGATATCCTCTTTAACATGATACTAGTCCTACAGATATCCTCTTTAACATGATACTAGCCTCACAGATATCCTCTTTAACATGATACTAGCCTCACAGATATCCTCTTTAACATGATACTAGCCTCACAGATATCCTCTTTAACATGATACTAGCCTCACAGATATCCTCTTTAACATGATACTAGCCTCACAGATATCCTCTTTAACATGATACTAGCCTCACAGATATCTTCTTTTACATAATAATAATATGCCATTTAGCAGACGCTTTTATCCAAAGCGACTTACAGTCATGCGTGCATACATTATTTTTTTTGTGTATGGGTGGTCCCGGGGATCGAACCCACTACCTTGGCGTTACAAGCGCCGTGCTCTACCAGTTGAGCTACAGAGGACCACGATACTAGCCTCACAGATATAGGTATCGTGGGTTGTTGTAGGTAGTTGTTGTATGTAATTATTGTAGGTTAGTACATGATACTAGCCTCACAGATATCCTCTTTAACATGATACTAGCCTCACAGATATCCTCTTTAACATGATACTAGCCTCACAGATATCCTCTTTAACATGATACTAGCCTCACAGATATCCTCTTTAACATGATACTAGCCCTCCAGAGCAATCAGTCCTGGGTATGAGAGAGAGAGAGAGAGAGAGAGAGAGAGAGAGAGAGAGACAGAGAGAGAGAGAGAGAGAGAGAGAGAGAGAGAGACAGAGAGAGAGAGAGAGAGAGAGAGAGAGATAGAGAGACCAGCACAAGGGCTCTCCCACACTGGGCACAGACATCATTTCAACGTCTAGTTTTTATTTAATTTCGGTTGAGTTGTCAACTAATGTCAATTCAACGTGAAATCAACAGAAAATGTCACCATGTCATTGGATTTAGGTGAAAAAGATATCGGGAGATATATGCTGAGCTGGGAGGAGGTCGTCGGGTAAGCTTGGCGCCGGGTAAGTTTGGCTTTATACATAGCTTGGGCTTTGTCGAGTAAGGCTTAAACTATGTATTTAGATTGTAGTTCGGTATTGTAGGTAGGTATCGTGGGTTGTTGTAGGTAGTTGTTGTATGTAATTATTGTAGGTTAGTATTGTATTCGGCGGTGCCGGGTGTAGCACGAAGCTAGCTAGCTAACTCACCACCTGGACTAGCTGGCGAGTAGCTATTAGCAACGGTATAGTTGTTTCACGCCTGAGAGTGCCTGTAATTACGCCAGCTGGCTGCCTACAATAATTACATACAATAACTGCCTACCATTCAGCTGTTTTCTAACCTCATTGTCTGAACCGTTAACGTTAGGTAGCAAGTGGCTACTGTGCTTGAAAATTAGCAAGCTTGTTGCAACCTGGATAGCTACTTGTAAACAATAGCTGGAACGACCGAGCGAACAGACGCGAACTGGCTGAGTCAATTCAGTGGCTAGCTTTGCACTTGGCTAGCTAACAGTAGCTGCTAGGGGTAAGTCATAACCTACACTTGTGTTTTGTTTTTTACATATTGATAGCCCGAGTCGCTCAAGGAATTCGGGACATGGGTGACTAGTTAACGTTAGTTTGGCTCTCTCTGTGTGTTCGTGCCGTGAAAGGAGGGGTTCTTCTTTGTCTGAAAGCAATGGCTAGCTAGTTTGCTAACTATTCTAGCTAACTAACTGGCTGAATAACTTGACGACGGACTCGCTCAAGCTGTCGGGACTAACCCACAACGTAAGACACGGACACGAACGATCTGCTTGTGTGTTGATACACTGGTGGTTGTTGTGGCTGAGTATTGGCGCTAAACCCTGCTGCTGGAGACCGGCATGCTAGCTGGCTGTGGCGTCTTATGACGACGTGCCCGGACGTTTTTCACGGAATAATACTGCACCTAGTTAGCTAGCTGAATAAACTAGGTTAGTCTATTCCTAGAAAACATTGAACCGCTGTAGTTTACAACAATTATAGTTTCTGAGGTGGAAGTTGGGAGAGTTATATTTGGGAGTTGTGGTGAGGGAGGCCCCGCTCTCTCCTTTCCCAGATGTTTAGTTCATTTTATTCCGATCTCCTCTGCATTATTGTAACCATCTGCTGCAGCCTGTCAACTATGCCTCTGCCTATCCCTGTTCTCTCCTCTCCGCACAGGCTACACAAACGCCTCACACCGCGTGGCTGCTGCCTCTCTAACCTGGTGGTCCCTGCACGCACGACCCACGTGGAGTTCCAGGTCTCAGGCAGCCTCTGGAACTGCCGTTCTACTGCCAACAAGGCAGACTTCATCCCAGCCTATGCTACCCTCCAGTCCCTCGACTTCTTGGCTATGACGGAAACATGGATTACCACTGAAAACACTGCTACTCCTGCTGCTCTCTCCTCGTCTGACCATGTGTTCTCGCATACCCCGAGAGCATCTGGTCAGCGGGGTGGTGGCACAGGAATCCTCATCTCTCCCAAGTGGACATTCTCAATTTTTTCCCTGACCCATCTGTCTATCTCCTCATTTGAATTCCATGCTGTCACAGTCACTAGCCCATTCAAGCTTAATATCCTTGTCATCTATCGCCCTCCAGGTTCCCTTGGAGAGTTCATCAATGAGCTTGACGCCTTGATAAGTTCCTTTCCTGAGGATGGCTCACCCCTCACAGTTCTGGGGAATTTCAACCTCCCTACGTCTACATTTGACTCATTTCTCTCTGCCTCCTTCTTTCCACTCCTCTCCTCTTTTGACCTCACCCTCTCACCGTCCCCCCCTACTCACAAGGCAGGCAATACGCTTGACCTCATCTTTACTAGATGCTGTTCTTCTACTAATCTCACTGCAACTCCCCTCCAAGTCTCCGACCACTACTTTGTATCCTTTTCTCTCTCCCTCTCCTCCAACACTACTCACTCTGCCCCTACACAGATGGTAATGCACCGTCGCAACCTTTGCTCTCTCTCTCCCGCTACTCTCTCCTCTTCCATCCTATCATCTCTTCCCTCTGCTCAATCCTTCTCCCTCCAATCTCCTGATTCTGCCTCCTCAACCCTCCTCTCCTCCCTTTCTGCATCCTTTTACTCTCTATGTCCCCTATCCTCCCGGCCGGCTCGGTCCTCCCCTCCAGCTCCGTGGCTTGATGACTCATTGCGAGCTCACAGAACAGAGCTCCGGGCAGCTGAGCGGAAATGGAAGAAAACTAGACTCCCTGCAGATCTGGCATCTTTTCACTCCCTCCTCTCTACATTTTCTACATCTGTTTCTGCTGCTAAGGCCACTTTCTACCACTCTAAATTCCAAGCATCCGCCTCTAACCCTAGGAAGCTCTTTGCCACATTCTCCTCCCTGCTGAATCCCCCCCCCCCTCCTCCCTCTCTGTGGATGACTTCGTCAACCATTTTGAAAAGAAGGTTGACGACATCCGATCCTCGTTTGTTAAGTCAAATGACACTGCTGGTCCTGCTCTCACTGCCCTACCCTATGCTTTGACTTCTTTCTCCCCTCTCTCTCCAGATAAATCTTGCGACTTGTGACGGCAGGCCGCCCAACAACCTGCCCGCTTGACCCTATCCCCTCCTCTCTTCTCCAGACCATCTCCGGTGACCTTCTCCCTTACCTCACCTCGCTGATCAACTCATCCTTGACCGCTGGCTATGTCCCTTCCGTCTTTAAGAGAGCGAGAGTTGCACCCCTTCTCAAAAAACCAACACTCGATCCCTCCGCAAAGGTCGTAATCCAGGCACTTGTCATCTCCCGTCTGGATTACTGCAACTCGCTGTTGGCTGGGCTCCCTGCCTGTGCCATTAAACCCCTACAACTCATCCAGAATGCCGCAGCCCGTCTGGTGTTCAACCTTCCCAAGTTCTCTCACGTCACCCCGCTCCTCCGCACACTCCACTGGCTTCCAGTTGAAGCTCGCATCTACTACAAGACCATGGTGCTTGCCTACGGAGCTGTGAGGGGAACGGCACCTCCGTACCTTCAGGCTCTGATCAGTCCCTACACCCAAACGAGGGCACTGCGTTCATCCACCTCTGGCCTGCTGGCTCCCCTACCTCTGCGGAAGCATAGTTCCCGCTCAGCCCAGTCAAAACTGTTCGCTGCTCTGGCACCCCAATGGTGGAACAAGCTCCCTCACGACGCCAGGACAGCGGAGTCACTCACCACCTTCCGGAGACATTTGAAACCCCACCTCTTTAAGGAATACCTGGGATAGGATAAAGTAATCCCCCCCCCCCCCCCCAAAAAAAAAAAAAAAATACATTGTAAAGTGGTTATCCCACTGGCTATAAGGTGAATGTACCTATTTGTAAGTCGCTCTGGATAAGAGCGTCTGCTAAATGACGTAAATGTAAATGTGAATGTAAAAAAAAAAGACGAAATTGCCTGATGTTGATAACTTTTTGCAAATGCAATCAGTTTTCGATGTCGATTCAATCTTTCTTTTTGATATAACGTGGAAACAACGTTGATTCAACCAGTTTTTGCCCATTGGGTTGTGTGTCCACAGGGAAACACAGAGAAACACAGAGAAACACAGAGAAACACAGGGAAACACAGAGAAACACAGAGAAACACAGAGAAACAGAGAAACACAGAGAAACACAGAGAAACACAGAGAAACACAGAGAAACACAGGGAAACACAGGGAAACACAGGGAAACACATGGAAACACAGGGAAACACGGAGAAACACATGGAAACACAGGGAAACACAGAGAAACACAGGGAAACACAGGGAAACAAAGAGAAACACAACGAAACACAGGAAAACACAGAGAAACACATGGAAACAAAGGGAAACAGAGAAACACAGAGAAACACAGGAAAACACAGGGAAACACAGGGAAACACAGAGAAACACAGGGAAACACAGGGAAACACAGGGAAACACAGGGAAACACAGAGAAACACAGGGAAACACAGAGAAACATAGAGAAACACAGGGAAACACAGGGAAACACAGAGAAACACATGGAAACACAGGGAAACACGGAGAAACACATGGAAACACAGGGAAACACAGAGAAACACAGGGAAACACAGGGAAACACAGAGAAACACAGAGAAACACAGGAAAACACAGAGAAACACAGGGAAACACAGGGAAACAGAGAAACACAGAGAAACACAGGGAAACACAGAGAAACATAGAGAAACACAGGGAAACACAGGGAAACACAGAGAAACACAGAGAAACACAGAGAAACATAGAGAAACACAGGGAAACACAGGGAAACAGAGAAACACAGAGAAACACAGGGAAACACAGAGAAACACAGGGAAACAGAGAAACACAGAGAAACACAGAGAAACACAGAGAAACACAGAGAAACACAGGGAAACAGAGAAACACAGGGAAACACAGGGAAACACAGAGAAACACAGGGAAACACAGAGAAACACAGGGAAACACAGAGAAACACAGGGAAACACAGAGAAACACAGAGAAACACAGGGAAACACAGGGAAACACAGAGAAACATAGAGAAACACAGGGAAACACAGAGAAACACAGGGAAACACAGATAAACACAGGGAAACACAGAGAAACACAGAGAAACACAGGGAAACACAGGGAAACAGAGAAACACAGGGAAACACAGGGAAACACAGAGAAACACAGGGAAACACAGAGAAACACAGGGAAACACAGAGAAACACAGGGAAACACAGAGAAACACAGGGAAACACAGAGAAACACAGGGAAACACAGAGAAACACAGGGATACACAGGGAAACACAGAGAAACACAGGGAAACACAGAGAAACATAGAGGGAGATCTCAGTCCTCAGTATCAAAAGATACTGCAAACAAATATTTATGGACTACCGTCCATTACGTGGAAGGGCAATGGGCACCCTGCCTCCCAAATGGCACCCTGTTCCCTATATAGTGCACTACTTTTGGCAAGGGAATAGGGTGCCATTTGGGACGCTACCTGTGACTGTGTTACCGTGTGACATCATTATTCCCAGGCATTAGACAGGTATTCTACAGCGATGCGTACAGCGGAGGCTCCTCTGAGGAGGAAGGGGAGCACCATCCTCCTTAGTGAATTTAATAAAAATGCAGCTTTAAAAAAGTTTCCCATCTGCTCCACTCTAATTCAGACCGACTTTTCAAACAACGTAAGTGTGAAATTTCTCAGAGACTCCCAAGAAAGGCTTTCTGACACATTCAAAAAGATTAGGAGAGACTATAGACACCTCAGGGGGCTGCTGGATAAATCTGTTAACTTTACATTTCAAACCACAAAGGGAGGGAATGAGAGGGGGAGGAGAGAGGGGGAGGAGAGAGGGGGAGGAGAGAGGGGGAAGAGAAAGGGGGAGGTGAGAGGGGGAGGTGAGAGGGGGAAGAGAGAGGGGGAGGTGAGAGGGGGAGGCGAGAGGAGGAGGCGAGAGGGGGAGTTGAGAGGGGCAGGTGAGAGGGGGAGTTGAGAGGGGGAGGTGAGAAGGGGAAGAGAGAGGGGGAGTTGAGAGGGGGAGGTGAGAGGTGAGAGGGGGAGGTGAGAGGGGGGGGGAGAAGGGGAGGTGAGAGGGGGAGTTGAGAAGGGGAAGAGAGAGGGGGAGGTGAGAGGGGGAGGAGAGAGGGGGAGCCACCCTTTGCCTTGATGACAGCTTTGCACACTCTTGGCATTCTCTCAACCAGCTTCATGAGGTAGTCACCTGGAATGCATTCCAATTAACAGGTGTGCCTTTTTAAAAGTTAATTTGTGGAATTTATTTCATTCTTAATGCGTTTGAGCCAATCAGTTGTGCTGTGACAAGGTAGGGGTGGTATACAGAAGATAGCCCTATTTGGTAAAAGACCAAGTCCATATTATGGCAAGAACAGCTCAAATAAGCAAAGAGAAACAACAGTCCATCATTACTTTAAGACATGAAGGTCAGTCAATACGGAACATTTCAAGAACTTTGAAAGTTTCTTCAAGTGCAGTCGCAAAAACCATCAAGCGCTATGATGAAACTGACTCTCATGAGGACCGCCACAGGAATGGAAGACCCAGAGTTACCTCTGCTGCAGAGGATGCGTTCATTAGAGTTACCAGCCTCAGAAATTGCAGTCCAAATAAATGCTTCACAGAGTTCAAGTCACAGACACATCTCAACATCAACTGTTCAGAGGAGACTGCGTGAATCAGGCCTTCATGGTCAAATTGCTGCAAAGAAACCACTACTAAAGGACACCAATAAGAAGAAGAGACCTGCTTGGGCCAAGAAACACGAACAATGGACATTTAGACTGGTGGAAATTGGTCTGAATCGTCCAAATTTGAGATTTTTTGGTTCCAACCGCCGTGTCTTTGTGAGACGCGGAGCAGGTGAACGGATGATCTCTGCATGCGTAGAAGTTTGTGATGGTCTTAGGGGCCAAGACGAATTTCTTCAGCCTCCTGAGGTTTCATTTGAGAGCTGAAGTGTGTGCCTCTATTTCGACTTCTCTATGACCTTTGGCTATTCCCACCAACCCCACGCCCCTCTCCTCTCCTTCTCCAGGGGTCAAGCTAAGGTGAAGTCTAAGTGAGTGTCCACTGGGCCATTCGGGATGAAAACACAGACTCTTATCAGTCTCTGTCTGTAGCTACAATAAGCCAGAAACACTCTCTAATCTCTTCTCTAACTCAGTCTCTGTCTGTAGCTACAAAGCACAATAAGCCAGAAACAAGCGCCAGGCACCAAACTAATAGTGACTATCTCCCTCTATCCTTCACACTAAAACAATCCACTTCCTATTTCCTCTCCTTAGCCCCGGCACGAAGCAGTCGTAATGCTGAGGGTATCAGCACTCTCACACTTAAAAATAGTTCCAGATAAGGCACATTAAATATGATTAAAGATATCTCCTCTGCAAAATGTGGTGAGACCTCCAGCTGTTTTGAACTATCTGACATTGGCAGATAAAGTGCATTAAACGGGTATGTAGAGAGAAACTCCCTGTCCTGTCTGTAACTGTATCGCATGGAGGAGATCCGTTTTTTACTCCCACTCTATGTCTCTCTCGCTTTCTTTCTCCTTCAAGTGACAGTGAGTCCAACTGAAGAACAGAACAATCATTGTATACTGCTATATTATTATTGTATACTCTACAAATAAATATATAGCGGTAGTATAGAAGAGTTACTAATTCGAATTAGTACTCCGTAACTCTAAAACAAGGACTTCATTATCGTTTGCTGTCAACATGCCACACAAATGACTAAATACCAAATGAAGGTGATTAAACAGTAGCATCCCTAGAGGGCAGGCGGTAAAATAGCAGAATCCTTAGCCTTACATAACATTGGATGAATCAAGGTAGACTTCACAAGCTGCACTTAAGACAACATAATAATAATAATAATAATAATAAGAAGAAGAAGAAGAAGAAGAAGAAGAAGAAGAAGAAGAAGAAGAAGAAGAAGAAGAAGAAGAAGAAGAAGAAGAAGAAGAAGAAGAAGAATATTAATGATGTAACATGTAAGCCTTTCAGAAATGATTCACACCCCTTTACTTGTTACACATTTTGTTGTGTTACAGCATGAATTTAAAATTGATTAAATTGAGATTTTGTGTCACTGATCAATGCCATTTATGGTGTATTGTTATGTTTGTAGAACATTTACGAAATTAATAAAAAATGAAAAGCTGAAATCCTTGACAAATCACATAATAAGTTGCATGGACTCATTCCGTGTTCAATAATAGTGTTTAACATTATTTTTTGAATGACTACCCCATCTCTGTACCACACACATACAATTATGTGAAAGGTCCCTGAATCGAGTAGCGAATTTCAAGCACAGATTCAACCACAAAGACTAGGGAGTTTTTTTTTGTACAAAATAAATAATTAAAGAGCAGATGCTGAATATCCCTTTGAGCATGGTGAAGGTATTAATTAGGCTTTGGATGGTGTATCAATACACCCAGTCACTACAAAGATACAGGCGTCCTTCCTAACTCAGTTGCCGGAGAGGAAGCCAATGGTGATTTTAAAAACAGTTACAGACTTTAATGGTTGATATGAGAAAACTGAGGATGGATCAACAACATTGTAGTTACTCCACAATACTAACCTAAATGACAGACTGAAAAGAAGCAAGCAGATTAAAAATATTCCAAACATGCATCCTGTTTGCAACAAGGCATTTAAGTAATACTGAAAAAAAATGTGGCAAAGAAATTAAACATTTTGTCCTGAATACAAAGTGTTATGTTTGGGGCAAATCCAACACAACACATCACTGAGTACCACTCTCCATATTGTCAAGCATGGTGGTGGCTGCATCAAGTTATAAGTATGCTTGTCATCGGCAAGGACTAGGGATTTATTTTTTTTAGGATACAATTATACAGAATATAGCTAAAGGAAAACCTGGTTCAGTCTACACCAGACACTGGGAGACAAATTCACCTTTCAGCAGGACAAGTACCTAAAATACAAGGCTAAATTTACACTGGAGCTACTTTCCAAGACGACATTGAATGTTTCTGAGTGGCATAGTTACTGTTTTGACGGAAATCAGCTTGAAAATCTATGGCAAGACTTGAAAATGGCTTTCCAGCAATGAACAACAACCAACTTGACAGAGCTTGAAGAATTCTTTAAGTAATGGGCAAATATTGTTCAATCCAGGTGTGCAGAGCTCTTAGAGACTTACCCAGAAAGACTCACAGCTGTAATCGCTGCCAAAACATTTTGTATTGTAGATAAGTAGTGGTGTAATAATGTCATATGATGTACTGTTTTATATTTTGTTTTATATGCAATGTAATATGCAATATGTTTGGACCCCAGGAAGAGTAGCCTTGGCAGCAGCTAATTGGGGATCCCTAATTAATACAAATACAAAGGTGTTTGTCTCAGGGGGATTAATACTTATCGAATCAATATATATTAGTGTTTTATTTTTCATAGAATTTGTATAAATGTCAAAAAATTATTTGACTGACATTACAGAGTATTCTGTGTAGATTGTTGACCAAAAATTACAATTAAACTGTACATACAGTGCATTCGGAAAGTATTCAGACCCCT